>NW_027411644.1:130959492-131136431 GCF_047663935.1 Musca autumnalis
CCAGCATGTATAATGCTGGCTCAGCGTTATCCCACGACCAACAATACCATTTTAACACTTAGGTTTAAGTAGACAATAAGTTGTAGTTTTAGTTTTGATTCAAATAAAGTTGTGAGAAGTCGCAGTGGCGACTTCTCTCCGAAATTGTACTGTGTTTAATTAAATGGGATATAACAGACTTTTCAATGGAAGAAAGGAATATTCTGGGCAAAAACAATTAGAACATTATCAGAAAGTGTAAACATACCTGTAACAAATGTGAGCATAATATCAAGCGATTGGGGGCATAAAATTAACACCATGTTAAATCTGCTGAAAAGTCAAAACTATATGCAAAAAAGGGAAAAAGCGAACGCAAACCAAACTTAAATCCAGAAATTGGAACAGAATACATGGAAAATATATGGAACATAGATAAAATTTCTGTTAAAATGAGAACAAGAGCAGACGTACTCCCCTTGAATGGAATTTACTATGGAAATGAGGAAAGAAGGCAATGTGCACTCTGCAACACAAGAGAGGTTGAAAATATGCAACATTTTATCGCTAAATGACCAATATTAAGAGAACACAGAGTAAGGCATTTTGGAAATACATATCTACAAGAGGAAGAATTAGCAAACATTCTAAATGGGTATATGGAAAGTAAATGGGAAAATTTGTACAAATATGTTAGGAGCGCATTAAACTATAGGAACCGCATAATTCAAGAACAATTTTAAAAAGTTACAAATACAAGTATTTGAAATGTCATATATTAAAATGAAAATTTGAAATGTCATATATAAAATGTATTTAATATTCACATTATTCAATCAATTAAATGTTTTTAACAGAACAAAAAAATTTATAGACAGACAACTTTTAAAAGTTAATGTCAAGATATTTCATTTTGTTTTCTTCAGTCTATATATTAAAATACCTATACATTCAATATTATATATATGAATTGTATTTATGAAAGAAACAAAATAAAATTTAATCTTAAAAAATGTAATCAGTGGTTACAAACTAACCAGATATTTCGCGCGACATACCCTTGTTAAAATAATGGGTGGGAAAGGAGGTTTGTAATGAGGATTTTTCCTGGGTAGTTTTTTTTTTAAATTTATTTTGTAATTATTGTTCTTTATACGTTTCTTCTAATTTTTCCTAATGAATTATGTAACTTGTAAAGCAGAACAATGTATACCATATGTACATATTGAGACCATCAACACTAGCCTGAGTTATTAGATGTTGCATTTATATTAAAAAAATTCAAAAATTGTATATGGGTGAATATTGCGAAAAGACTTGTTTCTGTGTCCCGACGCTTTGATATACACCAGTCCACGAAAGGTATATGCTGTCTGTATCAATCCTTTCTTTTTTAGATGTATGGCGTCTTGCAGTAATGCATAGTAGTTCGTGTTCGATATGTTTTCATTGATGTAGAACTGCGAGTTGGAGTTGAAGCCAATTGAACTTAATAATAATTTGTGATCATTGGCCTTTTTGTAGCGTGATAAGGTCTTGAGAAAATAGTTCTTATCGTAAGGTGACAAGAATTTTACGATTACTACAGCATCAGGAGAATTTACATTTTTCGTATTATTTCGGTTTTGTAATCGGTGAATAGATTTTATTTTTGGGGTATTAACATTTATAGAGCTGCAGATTTGGCTGAAGACTACAGCTAAGTTTTCATCATGGTGGAATGGTATTCCATTGAGCCTTATTTCGCTGGCAACAGGAGCATTTTCTTGTCGTATATCCTCTAACTCAGAATTTACAGTCACAAGTTCACCGGCAGCTCTTTCAAGGACCGATACTCGGTCGTGGAGGTTGTTATAATCGCTTCTAAGTTTTGTAATTTTTGCATCAAACTCATTCAGTATACGCTTTTCCGTATCTAATAGCATCGTTTTCAGTTCACTCGTGAGACCGTCGGAAAGTTTAGAAATACGTTCATCGAGCATTTGCATAATGCGGAAGGGGGAGTCAGACATGCGAGAAGTTTTCGGTGAGTTCCCAAGATGACGCTGAAGTAGACTTTCTCTGCTCCGCTTTGGAGCCCTAGCATCTGTCATAACGTTTTCATTTCCACAGATAGGTGCATCTGCGTAAGGTCACATTCATTTTGTTCAATCATTTTGTTAAAAATATTTTATTTAGAAACAATGTAGATAATACAGGGTGACTCAGGTTGCAAGGTTATATACACTGCACACAGGACGACTTGGAGTGAGGAAAATCAAAGTCTATTTTTAGGCGCAAACGAAATAATTGTAATTTGTAAATTATTTATGTATATATGTTTTGAATTTAACGGTCACTGCCGCACCTTTATGAATTTTAGTACAGATTGGGAGCACTTTTATTGACAAATATCAGAGAGATTTATATTTGACTTACACTCTCCCGGAGCGAATGTTCTCGTGTTATTCACTTATTGCTCTTTTTATTTGTATCAGATTTTGTTGCTGTTTTTCTTTGTTGGCTTATGTTTTGCACGAAATAAAAGATATATTTAATAACAAAACGCAGAACATTTCACTGATTTTATTTATTGTTATTGAGCACAGGGCGAACACAGGGTGTAAAGTTTAATTATGTATTACTTTTTCTGTTATAATGGTTTAAAAGTCACTTTAAATAGGATTTTCTTAGGAGCGAAAACAAACACGTCTACTCGCGGCAACAAACAAACACACAATTTGTCATTCCGTGCTGAGTATTTTTTCCGTTATTTATATTATAATTTGCAAATTGATGGTATAGGTACGCTAATTTTTTTAATCTGTATTAATTTATTTTATATTTAAAAAAAAATAAGATTCGCACATTTAAATCCAAGAATAGTCACATTTCCATCATTACCGTGGGTATTTTCTAACCACGGTAATGACAAAAGAAACACGGGAATGACATTTTCAATATAAATTTGGATGATAATTATTTAATAAATTTATTATAGAATTATTAAACATATCACCAATTACAGCATGGAACACTCAAAAAATTGTTGGAAATGCAGAGGAAAAAATGTCATTTCCGTGGGACTACCGTGGTTATTAAAATATATATAAAATACATAGCCCACCGCTAATTAACCCTTTCGGTGCTTCTTTTTTGTTTTTGATCTGAAAAAATATATTTTTCCAATTTTATATATACTTAAGCCCACTATATGAATAATCAAAACTAATTTTTTAACATTTTGTTTGGAAAAGTGGTTTTTGGACACTATGCCATATGGCATAGAATTTATTTAAAGGAAAAAAAAAAACAAAACTAAAATATTCAAGTTTTTAATTAAATGTCATCTTATAGAAGACCAGGAGGACTTATTGGAGGGAGAAGAAGAGGTCTTCTTATAGAAGAGCAGGACGTCTTCTCATAAAAGAGCAGAAGGCCCTCTCATAGAAGGGCAGGATGTCTTCTCCTGGAAGAGCAAAAGGTCGTCTCATAGAAGGACAGGATGTTTTCACATAGATGAGCAGGACGTTTGCATATAGAAAGGCAGGAGGTCTTCTTATGGAAGAGCAGGAGGTCCTCTCCATGAAGAGCAGGAGGTCCTCTTCTTGAAGAGCAGGACGTCTTTTCATAGAAGAACAGGACGTTTGCATATAGAAGGGCAGGACGTCTTCTGATAGAAGAGCAGTACGTCTTTTCATATAAGAGCAGGACGTTTGCATATAGAAGGGCAGGAGGACTTCTTATACAAGAGCAGGAGGTCTGCTTATCGAAGAGCAGGGCGTCTTCTCGTAGAAGAGAAGGACGTTTGCATGTAGAAGGGCATGAGGTATTCTTATAGAAGAGAAGGAGGTCTTCTTATATAAGAGCAGGAGGTCTGCTCATAGAAGAGCAGGACGTCTTTTCATAGAAGAGCAGGAGACCTTCTTATAAAAAACCAGATGGTCTTATCATAGAAGAGCATGGGCTCTTCTTATAGAAAAGCATAAGATCTTCTCATTGAAGACCAGGAGATCTACTTATAGAAGACATGAAGGTTTTTCATAGAATATCTGGAGGTCTACTATTAGAAGATTTTGGGGGTCTTCACATAGAAGGTCTTCTTATAGAATATCTGGAGGTCTTCTTTTAGAACATTTAAAGCCTCTTATAGAAGACCTAGGGTCTTCTTATAGAAAACCTAGGGTCTTCTTATGGAAGATTAGAGGCCTTCTTATAGAAAAACTGGAGGACTTCTTACAGAAGACCTGAATGTCTTCATATAGCAGATCTGAAGGACTTCTTATAGAACACCTGAATGTCATCCTATAGAAGGGCTGGAGGTCAGCTTGTAGAAGACGTGGGGGCCATCTTATATAATATCTGGAGGAGTTATTTTAGAAAATCTGTAAGAATTGATATACATTATCTGGAGGTGTTCCTATGGTGGATCTGGAGGTTTCTTATAGAAGACCTGGAAGTCTTCGTATAGAAGACCTGGAGGTCTACTTATACAAGATCTGGAGGTCATCTTATAGAAGACCTGGAGGTCTATTTATACAAGATCTGGAGGTCTTCTTATAGAAGATCTAGGGGTTTTACAATAGAAGATCTGGGAGTCAAACAAAGTGAAACATTTCCGTTGGGAAAAAGCTATGCCATATGGCATAGTATGAAATATAAAAAATCTGGCAGCTCCATTGAACTATATTTCGGATCTTTTTTTCGTTTTAATTATTAAGGCAATGATTATCTACTAAATTAAATACAAAAAGTTAACAAAAAGATATTTTTGTTAATAAAATATATAAAATTATAAGATGGTATTTTCATGCAAATTTTAAATCGAACGAGGAGCGCTTGCTCTTTGAACATAACAATGTATAGGGTCCACCAATCAAAAATTTTTGTCGAATTATTTTTAGATAACACTTCAGGGAAAAATACAAAATTATTAAAAAACAAGTTAAATAAAACACTGTAAAAGAGTGCCCATAAGTATTTTGCCTTAAAACGGGCTTCAAAAACTGGTTATGCCGTATGGCATAGAATCACCGAAAGGGTTAATGCATAAAATAGTCTTATAAAACAGTATAAGCCGAAAAATATTTATTTAAATCCATTTTCGCACTTTGCCGTTTTCGACCCCAAAAACAAGTCCTTTCGCAATATTCACCCTTATGTGAAATAATGCTGTTGATATAGTTAGTGTTTTTCGATAACAAAGGTAATCTATACGTGTTTGCTTTGTTAATGTGGTAGTGGTGGTTGTTTAGGCCAGGTTTCGGCACTAACACAAACGAATTGTTTGCGGTCTCGCGCATACGACTCTCTCTCGCTCTCTCCACAAACAGCGTGTGCGTTAATACATTGCAAAAATTAAAAATCATTGAAACAAGCGACAGCAGAACTTTCTTCATTGACATCTGAAAGAAGACTGAGTGGTGGTTGTTCTGTTGTTATTCTCATCAAGGGCACGTGTGCCCCTTATTGCCGGATGCTGGTTTAAGCTGTTGTGCTTTGTTGACACGGAGTCAATGTGCGTGTAGACACAATGGAGGGGAGGAAAGACAAAAACAATAGAAGCAAAACCACGACATCTTTATAGGCAAAGCACAAAAACCGGTTTTTGCCAGAAAGAAAATAATGGGCAATGTAGGGGAAACTAGAAAATGTATTTTTGTATTTTAGAAAAGCATTCATACTTTTGCAAAAATAGTATTGTGTACATGAATACAAAAATTTGTCCATTCACTTTAAAACAGGTGCGTTCAAATTACGGACAAAACAAATTATGAACGGAATTAGTAAAAAATTCATACTTTTGTTTTTTCTGTGTAGTTGTAATTTTTTTAATTTTCTATATCTCGTTTTTATACATTTACAGCAAAATCTGGTAACCAAAATCTAAAAATTTTTGAACTGCTATCAGTGGTATTAAAGAGGAACATACACCCAAGCCTTGAAAAGATGACATACTTGTAATAAATGTTATAATATACATGGACAGGGCAGGAAACGTTTGCTAAACTACGAAAATTGTATGCGAGCTATATACCTTAAGATCAGTAGACATATATTTAAATATAATTATATTTATATTCTCTTTTTTTAAAGATGCTGTGGGTTCGGAATTCGCCAATAAAAATGACTTTTGTAAACACTTAAGCAAGATCATTCGACTCGTAAAAAATTATTATCATAAAAATATTGCAATCACTAAGAAACCAAAAGTTGAGACTGACGCTTCATAGGACGATGAATATTTAGTATTTATTATTATTATTTTATAACATACTAGTGGACCCGGCGAACTTCGTCTCGCAGACGTGGAATGAATTTGATAATTTGAGTTTAAATATCTATTCTTTGAGATCACGTTGCAGAAGTAAATAGGACTTGGGAATTAAATCTTTGATATTAAATATTTATGACGATGCAGAATAGAATGTACACTAAGAGATATATCGAGTAAATTGTGCAGTATAAGTTTATGGTAATATCTTCTCGTCCTCATATGTTTAAG
Source organism: Musca autumnalis (assembly GCF_047663935.1). Classification (NCBI taxonomy): domain Eukaryota; kingdom Metazoa; phylum Arthropoda; class Insecta; order Diptera; family Muscidae; genus Musca; species Musca autumnalis. The sequence continues at coordinate 130,965,956 of NW_027411644.1, forward strand.
ATCATTCATCTTAAACTCAAGTAATGGTAGCTACTGTGAGTAGCAATTATGTTCGGAACTTGGTTGATGTGAACATTTTCGTTGAAATTAAATTTACCCTTTTCGGAGGCGACATTTGTACATTTGTTATGTCTAAAGAAAATGTATTTATTTAATACCCCCGAGCGTCATTTGAAATGAAAATAAAGCTAGCAACATTTGTCGTTTTTAGACCTATAAATGAACTTCTAGGGTGTTTGGTATTGAAAAAAATTGTCGGTTAGGTTAAACATTATATATAGACCGCAAAGAAAGGTACATACCGCCATTTTTTAGGTATTTTTATTCTCTCCACCATAATATGGAGGTTTAATTAACTTTGTTATCCTGTTTGTAACACATCAAAATATTAGTGCAAGAACTTGCAAATACTTTTTACTTGCGAAGTTATCGAACATGCCTAGTGTTGTCAACATTTATTTGAATTTTGATTTATTATTTTGCGTTGTAATTTAACAGTTTTTTTCGTTATCTCACAAAATGTGTTTGAGAATCGCTCTGCAGCATAGAATTGTCTGTTGGAATCAAGATAAAGCAGGCAATATTTAAGATAGACCTTTATATTTTGGAACAAAAGTTTCTGTTACTGCCAGGATGTTTGGAATTTCGTATGCAATATTCCTGCAGAGAATTGTTGGTATAGGTCGACGATTTGATATAGCCTCCATACAACGGAATCTCCTGATTTTGCAGGTTTGAGCTTCATTATCACATCGAAATGGCCGAAATATAATTTGTAGTCGTCATTGGTGCTCCAAACCTCTCCCCCAGAATTTTTTATGTACAGGTTGATAGATGCCATATAGCCCCGCACAATGATTTTCGGTATTTTCAAATGTAGTCTTCGTTGGAAAAAAACAAAATTAATTAAGCCACGTTATTTAATAGAAACGGAAAAAATTTGGTACTTGGTTTTCGGTGAAGGTACAAATCTTACTTACACCTTTTGATAAAGCACCGATAGAACGACACCGTCCGATATTCACTATTCTTATGGGTTTATCCACCAAAAATTTGTTTTGTCTTCTTCCTTTTTTTGCAGACAGTTGTTGGTAAAGTTTAATGTTTTAATGCTCAAGTCTGGCTGTTTCAACATGGCGCTGTGCGGTTTCTTGGTTACGGATATACATACATATGACTGAGAATTCCTGATATATAAAGCCAACTAAATAAAATAAAATTTGTTGAGTTACTTTATATAATTACTACGCTTTTCTCTAAAATAATTTTAAGTTTTGGAAATTTCAAATGAAAACTTATACAGGGTAATCATGAATATTTCCCTCGGAATTTTTCTCACGGAAAATAATTTTAAAAAGTGAAATTCTTTTAAAATCGATATTCTAAGACGTTTTATTTAATATTCTCACCAAATCGAGAAAAATATTCCCTTTTTGGACATAAATATGGAAATAAAAAATTGTGAAATCGGGGAAAGTGAACAAATTCCGCACGGAATTTTTATTCATAAATGCCCTGATATTGTTCTGAAGGTTCTGTACTGAAAATGTACTTTATTAACAAGTTGTCTAAAAAATATTAAAAATTATTTTAGAGAATTACTTTCCATGTCGTTTCATTATCAAATAATAAAGGGTCGCGAAATTCTGTAATGAGGTTTTAATCTCATTCTGTATTCAAAAAAATTACGAGTTCAGCATGCGGTTTAGAAGTGCACGAAATGACATGTCCACTGGACAAAATGTACGATATATTCCGTGTTCTCCGTGGAGTATATCGCCAAAACAAATTACAAAATTGCTTTACTGCCTTAGGGGTATACTGCGTCAGGACTTAGCAAAAATTTTTCCGAGGTTTTTACGGAGATATTTTTTCGACCATGTTTTTGCAAAGCCCAAATATGGCGTAGGCTCAAACAGTACTGCGAGTAGGATTCGAAGTATATGAGTCGTAGTTTGTATCGTTCGACTCCTAATAAAAATGTTTTCTTTTTTCCTAATGTAGGATTCGAATATATGAGTCGTAGTTTGTATCGTTCGACTCCTGATAAAAATGTTTTCTTTTTTCCTAATGTAATTTTCTGAATTTGTTTTAGTTGGCTTGCACAATAGCTGTAAATACAACCAGTTTTGAAAAAGAAGCCGTAGATAATTTTTTATTGGAAATATTGGATAGAAGTCTAATCTGCACTCGCGGATTCCAGTTATTCTTCTTTCCAAATACATAGTTAATTAATGGTATACGAATAACATTAGAACATTTTTGAGATAGATCTTCTTATCAGAATCAGTACTCGTGGTCAAAAATGTTTTCAATTGAAAGCTTAATAAGGCAAAATATTACAAAACTGTTTTAATCGGACTGAAGTTAGTGTGTGATACCCTCGCCAGGGGTAACAACCTTGACGCGATGCGAGGGCTTAAGGCCACGATCTTTCCCAGCCAATCCTCTGGAAGCTTGGGCCGAGGAGATTGTGGCCGACCAAAGGTTACCCACTTAGTGGTTTCTTGCGTAACAGAGATCCCCATGGTACAGGAGGGCTATGCCATGGTCGACCTCCTTTCCCCACTAAATCAATGACACATGGATCTGAACTTTTTAAAAAACAAAACAAAAACCCCAAAACCCAATGATGACAACAAAACCGCAACGCCCATGGACTATGATACGACCACGACCATATCTGACGAGATTCAACCTACGGTTGACAGGAATATCTTCGGGAGGGGACGGACTAGTTTTACCAAGTATAGTACTCGTTGAGGACAGTCTTGCTGAGCAGAGTAGGCAGCTCCTGGCCATGTTGGAGCGGATGGTTTCCCCATGCCCTAGTCGGTGTGGGTGCCGCCGCCCGCGGTTGACCCAACAAGGGTACTGACGATACTCGGTAGACAGAACCTTAACCTACAGACCGGCTCAGGGAAGCTCGTCAGCCACAGTCCGGAGGGTGAGGGTATGACTATAAGGGTGTCAATTGACACACAAGGGCAGGAGTATCTGCGGGCTCGTGAGGGGAAACTGCACTTTGGCCTAGGGTGGATAAGGTTCCGTCTATGTCAAAGACAGTAAAGGAACGACAGCAGCAGCCGCTTCGCATTATGCAGATCAATCTGCATCACTGCAAAGCGGCTGCTGTTGAACTTTTACTCTCCCTCTCAAAGTCCGAAGTTTATATCGCTCTAGTCCAGGAAACTTATTTACATAAAAATCAGGTTGCTGGGCTAAGTGATTGCAACTATACTATCTTCACCGCATCCAGCGGAGACAAGGTAAGAGCCTATATAGTTGCCAAGAAGAATTTGAAGTTAATGTATCTCTCTAATTTCAGCTAAGGAAATATAACGGCTGTAAAAATGCAAGAAAAAGAAAAATCTACCATCTTTGCGTCAATTTACATGCCATATGAGAGCCCTGACCCACCTGGTCAACACGTAGAGAGACTCGTTGAAGAGATGGGTTGCACCTGCCTCATCATCCTGGGGTGTGATACCAACGCCCATCGCTTCTACTGGGAAGCAGCGACACGAATGCTCGAGGTGAGTCCGTTATCGAAATTATACTAAAATACAGTGCCTGACATAATTATTTTGACAAGTTTGAAAAAATTGTGTGTTTGGTTTTTTACGGTATTAATCTTCTACAAAAATATGAAAAAATATTCTGCATTACCCTTTACTAAAGTACTTAAAATTAGTTATAAACTTTATCAATTCAAATATAAGCTTGCACTTTTGTAAGGGAAATAAAATTTTACTGCGTGGCATAAGTATTTTGACAAAATTGTTCTATTGGCTTTTAGACCTCAAATATTAAAAATGTATTATTTCTACATTTGATTATTATCAGTTACGGTAGAAATAATATATTTCACACACATCTGTACCATTATGGACCCATTTACGGATCGATATTTCAAGGATATAGGGATATCGAAGAGATTTATCATTAAACAACATTTTCGATGGTTTTCTCCCATTATTTCGGAATATTGTTTTTTTATTAATTAAGTCTATTGAACAATGTTCCTTACAGACTAAAGAAAATATACAAATATTATTTTCAATATATACATATATTATTAAAATATATAAATAACAAAATTGAAGAATTGCATTTTTAAATGAAGTTTTGGATGCCGTAAATTCTAACAAATTAATATCTTGTATAGGATTTAAATAATTTAATGCACGTGTTAATAGCCCATTTAGTGCATAGTTACGCTGATGTAGTCCAACATAGAATAAGTTTCTGTGCCTAAGAGATAACCTACAAGGTACTGAAAAAGGAATTTTGCTCAAAAGCTCAGGACAATCGATATTACCATTTATTAAATCAAAAACAAGTAGCATCGACTGAATTTTACGTCTTTTTTCAAGAGATATCATGCCCAAGTGAGCACAATAGACATCATAAGAAGGTCGTGGGACCATGAACTTTAAATGCGGTAAAGCGAAACGTATAAAACTTTTTTGGATCTTTTCTATCCTTGAGATAAGCATAGAACAGTGCGGACTCCAGATTACAGATCCATATTCCAATTTGGATCTTACAAAAGAGCAATATAACAATTTTAAAGTGTATGGATCGCAAAATTCGTTACCATTGCGTTTAATAAAAGCAAGGGTGGAATAAATATTTGGTATTATATGGTCTAGATGTGCTTTGAAAGTGAATTTGGAATCAAAAAGTATGCCTAGGTCCATCACTTCATTTGACATTTTTAAAGTGAAATTATTTAAGTTGTAAGAAAAATTCGAAGGATTTCTCATCCTAGAATATGTAACATGGCAACATTTACTTAAATTTACTTTTAAGTTATTATTGTAACACCAATTATTAAAACGTTCTAAATCTTTTTGTAAAGCAAATGAATCAGCCAGTGATTCTATTTTTGAAAATATTTTTAAGTCGTCTGCATAAAGCATATATCATTTATATAAATGTTGAAAAGCAAAGGACCAAGGATACTACCTTGGGGAACACCAGAGGTTTGAATGTAAGGGGATGATTTATATTTATCTATGTGTACAACACAAACTCTGTTTTGAAGACAAGATGAAAACCATTTGAGAACCATTGAATGAATTCCCAAAAGAAAACAATTTAGACAATAGAATGTTGTGAGAAATTTTATCGAAAGCTTTGGAAAAATCAGTGTAAATTGTATCAACCTGCAATCCTGATTCCATAGCCGACAGACAATAATCGGAAAATACACAGAGGTTAGATACCGTGGATTTGTTTTTGCGAAAGCCATGTTGGTGCGGTACAATAAGCGATTTATTATTGAAATACAAAATATCAAATATGGTATGTTCAAAATTTTTTGAAATAGTTGACAGTTTTGAAATAGATCGATAATTTTCCACATTATTACGTTTGCATGATGTGAAAATAGGGCAAATATGAGCTATCTTCCACCTATCTGCAAAAACACCCTCCAATAAGGATTTATTGAAAATAATCATGAGCGGTTGTAATAATGGTTGTGAACACTTTTTTATTAATATGGGACATATGCCATCTGCATCAGCTTTCGTAGAGTTTTTAATCTTATTAATTGCGTTCAGAATTTCATTAGAAGTTAATTGAATTCTACCTAAACTCAAGTCTGATTGGAGGTTTGAGTTATTCAAGACCACACATGAATTTTCAAAATTTCATTTAAAAAATTTAGCAAAAAGATTAACGATATCATCACCTCTGTCCGATGTTTCATTGCCGAAAAACATTGACGATGGAATGTCAGTACTCCCTTTTTTGGCACGTACAAATGACCAAAAATGACTTGGGTTATTTTTTTATGGAATTTTCTATCTTCAAAATGTATTGCTTGTATAAAAACTTATTCAAAAAATTGAACTCTTTTGAACACAATTTATATTGAGAAAGAATATCATTTGAACCTTATTGTAAAAATTTTTTATGCAATTTATTTCTCTTATTTTTTAAAGTTTCTAAACCTCTTGTGTACCAAGGATGATTTTTTGATACGGGTTTCTTAATAGGCACATATCTATCACAAATATTCAGCAAAGTATTAACGAAAGATCCATATGAAGAATTGGTACATTTATCATGCAACAATTCGGACCAATTAACATCTTCAAATGCAGAATTTAGGGCATTAAAATAACAATGATTAAAATCATATTCTTTTAAATGAGATATATTTGATTGTTTTATAAAATCAAGAGATTCAATTTCAACTATTAAGGCGTTATAATGAATACTAGGCTGAGAAAATGGCATCAAACACTCATAAATTTTAGATTTAAAATTTGACTGAATAAAAATTAAATCCAAGATTTTGTTCAATTTATTGCAAATATTATTTACTTGAAACAATCCCATATCAAAAAAAGAGTCAATAAGATTAATTTCATGCTCCTTATTGACATTAAATGGAACTAAGTCACTATTCGTTTCAACCCACACTATGTCTGACAAGTTGAAATCTCCAAGAATTAAAAATCTCGCGTTTGATCCCATCTTCCCATGAAGCAAAACGATATTTAAAACATGCTTAGCATACAACTCATTAGAATGTATGAAACACATACACACAAAACACCTTCATGCATTTGAATAACAACAAATAATTGATCCAACAACTCGTCAACAAACACATCATTGCTGACATACGAATTTAGCTCCTTTCGTACGGCCACCAAAACACCACCACCACGAGAAAGACCCAATCGCTCATAACATCGATCTTTTCTGTATACATTAAATATGTTCAAATCAAAAAACTCAGCATCATAAAAGTCGTTGTTGAGCCAAGTTTCCACAATAACCAGCATATCAAATTCGGAAGATAAGGAGAATTGGAAAAGTTGCTCGCTTTTAGAACGCATTCCAGATACATTTTGAAGATAAGTAGATATTTTCGTCGGGCGTCTTAAACACGGTTTGTAGTTTCTGCTACTTTTTTTGGAAAAAAAAAACAAACGGTCTAATTTTTGTGTTCATGGGCCATATTGAAGGTTTAATTATTTCATTGTAAACACACGGAGAAACAAAAAACTTTAAAATTAACGTGCTTCAACGTATTGACATCCACATCATTCTTTGTCAACCTCGTACAATCAAGATGCTCTTTATTGACATTTGCATTGGTCGCAATGAAGTTTATTAATTGTTCAGCAGTTGTAGAAGGTTTGAAGGAAGAGACATGCAAATATTTCTTCTTCACAACAACAACAAGACCCCAACAGCAATAATACGATTGCGACGTTTACGTCGTTGAACTCGTGCCCAATCGTTTCTTTCATTAGATTCAAACATGTTTGTTCTCAACTCCGACGCAGCTGTAGGATACGACGAAATAGAAGAAGCATCATCATTTACTGGTAGACCATGCACATCAGATAGCCCACCAACAACAGTATTGAGAGTGCGAGAGTTATTTGCATTATTACCACTCATTACAGCAGAAATATTAGACACAGGTGCTGCTTTGTTCTTCTTTTTTTCAATGCGTTCAAGGTTATTTAAAAGTTTGTTGAACTCCAATTTCAAATGCTTCAGCTCTTCAGTTAGATTTGAAACAATTGGATGTTTAAGTTCTCTTACACCACTAGATATTGATGAAATAAGAGAAATCATTTCAAATGAGGCAGACAAGCAGTCGTCACAATTAAAGACAATATTTAGATTTTAGCTAATTAATTCAACTTGTTTCTCGTTGACATTCGCGCAAATCAGATGAAATTTTGCCTTACAAATGTGGCAGCCTATAAATTTCGTTGATAAAGACTTGTAACACTTCGCGCACAAGGTTTTCGGAGGAGCGTTCATTATGTACGTCTTAACAAAACAAATGCCAGTGACAGACTGAATATTTTGTGGATTTCGACTTTTTTATGAGAGTAAGAACATTTTTTCTCTTGAAAATGTGATATTTGAAGGAAATAGCTTAAAGTTTGAACCCGAAATACGCTCAAAACGTGATCCACAAAATTCAGCCTTACCATAGTAGCAGTGGTCGGCAAATGAATACATAACACTTCGATCAGTTTAATACCATGTTGTTATGAAAGATCGTTCAAAGTGCTAAAATATTCATTATAGACCACAGCATTAACGATAAAAATTAAATATCGAAGTATTTTAAACGGTGGATCAGACTATTCTAATGCCTGCCAGCATTTGGGCATGGAAATAACATCACAAGGACATTTATTGACTCAAACTTACCAAAAACTATATTTTAAGATGAATTATATTCAAATATATTTTTATCAGTCCACAATATGCTTCGCCACAATGATTGTGGGGGGTAAATGATTTTTATTGAAAATCTAATTGACAATTTTTGTAGGTATGCCTTATCAACCGACTAGAATAGCAAAATATGACTTCAAATTATTTTTTTTTTTTCTAATGTTTTGGCATTCTAGGCTTAATAGAGAACTTGTTTTGGCATCTACATTGCTCAGAAGATGAGGATTTGTGCGCATAAATAAGATTAGATTTGTAATTCTGCTCTATTTAGCGGAGAGCAACGTCTGTAATTTCACATTTTCGCCTAGATCGTGCATATTTACGGAGTTTCCAGCATTATAATATTTATTCGTTACAAAATAAATAGATAACTGCAGAAATATCTAATCATTAGTTACACTTATCACCGAGACTGTAATTTTAAATTTCGTTACAACTTTTGACAACAACATTCCCTATGTTAATTTAAAATCTATTACTGTCAAATACATTTTTACTTAAAAGTTAATAATTTAGCTAAATCAATTAATTTTGGTACCAAAAGGTACGATTAAGTACCAAATATAAGATAATTATGACGTGTCAAAATACTTATGCCGTTTTGCTTTTTCCTCCCTATTTAAACATTCGCCTACTTAAACAGAAATTAAGCTGGAATTTTTTGATCCATTAATTTTTAAAGAAAGACCCTGAGCTGTTAATATCCCGTTTTATGAATTCAGACAATAATTACATGCCTTTAAAGGCAAATGTAGATTTTGTCAAAATAATTATGCCGGGCACTATATAATATGAGAATATGTAACAGGGGAAATGAAAGTACTTTTCAAATCAGTATCAGGGAGGAAGTTATTGACATAACCCTCATTAATAAAGACGAATCCCATATCATTGACTGGAAGGTATCCGAAGAGTGATCCTTTTCCGATCACCGGAAGATACTTTTCAAGGTCTCTGTTGATGGAATTCGGCAACCACCACATAGGAATCCACGGAAGACTGACTGGAGCAAGTTTGCTGAATTAGCAACTTCAATGCTGGGGTACCTTACTATACCACAGCAGCCGAAGAGGTTGATAATGCAGTGAAACATGTAACAGAGGTTCTGGTGGATAGCTATGAGGCCTCCTTCCCACTAACATACCCTCCTGCCAACCGGTTGGTGGTCAAAAGATCTTGCCAATCTAAGAAAAATCAGCAGAAGGCTTTACAATAAAGCCAACAAATCAAAGTTGTCAACCGATTGGGAAAACTACAGAGTATCTTTCAATAAATACAACAGTGAAATTAAGAAGGCTTGGATTTGCTTTAGTGAGACGATAGAAGGAGTAAAGGACGCGGCCAGATTCCATAGGATACTTTCAAAGGACCCGAGAACCATTGGTAGTTTTAAACGGGCCGACGGCACATGGAATAACCCTGGCCTAGAGACTCTAGATCTCCTGGCTAACACTCACTTCCCCAACTGTATGGATGTATCAGAACACCTTGATGTTCCAAGGATACACAACCATACCACCGTAGATGTGAGTGTTATAGATTAAATCATTAGTCAACCAAAAATAAAATGGGCCATAAACACATTCAAGCTCTTTAAATCACCCGGGCCAGACAGGATCATACCTGCAATGCTACACAATGCATTGGAGTCACTGATTCCACATCTGGAACTTAACTTCAGGGCTTATCTGTGCTTATCATACATACCGGTTCTATGGAGAGAAGTAACTGTCGTATACCTTCCCAAAGCGGGAAGTCAAGCCACACACTTCCAAAAGACTAGGGACCAATTAGTCTCTCCTCCTTTTTATTGAAAACTTTAGAAAGGCTGCTGGATCTTGGCATTAGGGCCAAGCTTTTGGCCACAGACCTAAGTTCCGCCCAACATGCCTACCCAAAAGGCAGGTAGAAACAGCGTTAAATGAGGTAGTAGGATATATTGAGAGAAATATTGAGGGCTCGGACTATACTCTAGCTGCATTTCTTGACATAGAGGGTGCTTTTATTAACGCTAGACTCGAATCCATACACAGCTCTCTAATAAACCTAATGTGTCACATCGACACTGGTCAATTGGATTGACGGCATGCTTAGCAGTCAAATAATCAATACAAGTATCGGTGGAAGTTCGATTAGGAAGCATGTCACTAGAGGTGGTAGAGCATGCCCCAAGGTGGTGTCATATCACCACTACTGTATAATTTCAAACTTGGTTTAATTACTTTAAATGATTTTATATTCTATATGGGTTTGCCACCCCTGCGTTAAATTTTGTCCCCTACCTATGTATACAACTTTGTGTATCTCGTACACAAATACAAGGATAGTAACAAGATTTAACGAATAACTTTTTTCTAAGCTCCTCTTTGTTACGTCCTAGTTTTTCTAAACTCACTCGCTCTTTGGATTTGGTCCACAAAGCACTACAACCCTTACACTCTGTAAAAGGTAAATAAGTGATTGTTCCACGAACAATCCATAATAAAACATAATTCCAACTTTAATTGGAGAAAAAATTATAATCCTTTGTGTTTTTATTTATTTTCTTTTAATTTCATTGCTACGCAAACATTGGGCCAATCGAGCCGGATTGTTTTCAACGAAAACTACTAACGCTCTCCTTTTTCTCCTTTACAAGGCATTTCGACTACGTCGAGAACAACAACAACTTGCAGTGATCCACGATCATCCCCACATATCATTTTATTTATTTAACCCAAATAATATAATATCAACAACACTTCCTAATTTATTTTTTACAAATAAAAGTGTTGTACAGTGATTACCGTGTTGTGATAAATAATTAAAAAGGCCGTCGGTCGTTTTACAAACGCGCATAAGTGTCCGTACATTTGCCGTCGGTAAAATTCATTTAAAAATACCAACAATACTAAGTGTCAAATCGTTCACTACTTCCTCACAGAAGAAACAACAACAATCACAGTGATTTTTTAACTATTCCATTTGCGTACATTCATTTTTATTTGTGTTTCCGCGCATTTCTTTTATATTTTAATACACGATCAGTTGTTATTGTGGTGTTTTTTTATTGTAGTTCTTCTTTTTGTTCGCCAAAACACCAAAATCATCACAACAATAACAATTCCAATATAAAAGAATAATTATCATTCATTTGTCATTACTGCTGATTGTTTCCACCTTTAATTAATACGGGTGGTAGATTTGGCACTTATATATCATTTACACCTAATCAATTGTGTTAGGGGTATCCAAGTGTAACTAATAATTACATTTCAGTTTTATAAAAATATTTCGTCGTTTTCGGGTATTTTTTGAATTGAATCTTTCGGATATTTACTGAAAATAAATTTTGTTCGTGTTTTCGACACCGTGCACCCTATATTATTTTACATATCGATTTATATCAAAATTTTTACATGTACATTTGAATTTATTTGATTTTTTCATAATTTGTTGTTGTTCGTTACCGATTACTAACGTGCATTTTACAGTCCCCGCACCCTACAGTCGGTCTCAGTGAAATTTTTTGCGAATTTTAGATTTTTCTTTAATATTTTTGGAAATTTCTTTTCGGCAAGTGCTATCTTCGATACATTGCCATAGTTTACGTGTATTATACGATACACTGTGAACATTTTGTGAAAATTTGAATACACTGAGAGAAATTTAGAGTGAGTTTTGAATTTTTTCTTAAAATTTAAAGAATTTTTGGTGGTTTAATCACGTTAAACCTCAAATATATTGCCGTATTCACCATACATTATTGAAATAGTCTACGACTACTTATAAGTTCAGTGTATTCTAACCAATAAAATTATTTTATTTTAAAGCATCACGTGTTTTAAAACTATTTTTGCTAATATTTTGGTGAAAATCTAAAATTTTTTATTGGATTTTCGAATAGAATTTTTGACATCACGTGTCACTTTCTTCAAATTTCTTGCATCTCGTGCAAAATAATAGAATTCCAAAATACTTTGGTGCATTTTCGGGCAGTTTTACTGAGTTTTTCCTATTACAAGAATTGTTTTTCGAACAATTACCTTGGAAATTCCTGGTGCAAGTGCTACATTTTTGATAGCTTTTTGTAACAAAAAAACATCGTTTTCAACGAAATTTTACCTTTGATTTTCTAATTTAAATTTTTCTGAATTACATTCAGTTTTTTATTTAAAATGTCTGTCACCCTACTAGATTTATTTATCAGAGCTACTGACGCTTTGGTTAAATTTGACGCCAGCTTCAGTGCCCAACGGGACGAGGAGCTTGAGATTTACATATTAGAGCTACAAGAAGTTGAGGTCAAGAGATTATGTGACAGGGTAAAAACTACGTTTGACGATTGTCTCAATTTCTTTAAAGAAGATGAAAGTTCTGTTAGCGACGTTACTGCTGTTGATGGCAAATATGAGGTTGCATTTAGATCTTATCTAAATGCTCTCGCCTCTATTAATAGGAAGTTAGATCGACTTCGGGCTCCGCCCAAGTCTTCAGTAGCAACATCTTCCCCTCATGCTAGTATAGGCAATAGATCACGTCGTTCTGACGGTGCAACTTCAATGTTGGATGCCACGCATTATTCTCACCATTCCTCCAATACATCATTCAAATCCTGTGGTGATGAACATATTGGACATAGGTTAAATTTACCACCCTGCGACATTGAAGTATTTAACGGTGACTTCCTTTCTTGGCCGACATTTAGAGACCTATTTTCGGCTGTGTATATTAATAATACTGGCATTAGTGACATTGAACGTCTATGCCATGTAAATAAAAAGACCAGTGGCGACGCCCATGAAATTGTGGCAAAGTTTTCACTAACCCACAAAAATTTGGTCCTGCGTGGAAAGCTCTTAAACAGACTTACGACAATTCACGTATTTTGGTGAACCACCAACTTAAACTTTTATTTGACCTACCTGTTTTAGATAGTGAGACTAGTTCAGGGTTAAAGGAATTACAGCGGGGTATCAATGGATGTATTTCTGCCATGTCCAATTATGACGTCTCAACTGAAGACTGGGACCCTATCCTAGTGTTCATATGTCTTCAGAGACTTCCTAAAAATAGTGTCACGCTTTGGGAACAAAACGTTAAAGACAAATCTGCTTTGTTTTCCTGGGACGATTTGGACTCTTTTCTTACAGAACGAATTCAAACTCTTACCTGCCTACGTGACATTAGGGGTATAGATACTGGCAAACCATCCACCAGTAAAAAAGTTCGTTCGCATTTCACGAATGCTGGCACGAACCGATCCCCAACATTTTCTCCTCGGAATTCCCCCCTTCTTCGAGGCCCTCTCGTGCCTCTTCAAATAAAACATGTGTTCTTTGTCCACGACAAACGCATCACATCAGAGCATGCCAAAAATGTCTAAAACTTTCAGTTCCTGAAAGAATAAATACAATTAGGCGACATAACTCTTGCTTTAACTGTCTGTCCCCTAAACATGTAGTTAATCACTGCAGTAGTCCCTACACTTTCAGTAAATGTAATAAAAGACATCACACTTTGTTACACAGGGACAATACAACTGCTGGGACGTCTTCGACTACAGCAACGTCTAACAATAGGAGTGTAGCTTTTTCTGATCAACCCTCTAAATCTACAGGTATTAGATCAGATTCTTCGTCTTCTGCTAATAGGCAGGTATTCCATACTGCACAAAGCCGGAATGTCCTATTGGGCACGGCAATGGTGAACATCGTTCATCATGGTACCACGTACCCTGCCAGGGCACTTATTGACCCCGCTTCAGAAGCATACTTTATTACAGAGCGTTTACAACGCCTTATAGGTATCACAGCTACTACAAGGTTAGCTTCCATTTCTGGGATTAATCAGACAGTTTCGACCACGTCGCGCAAGTTATGTTCGGTTAGCATTAGTTCTCCATTGAATGCATCGCGTTTAATAAATACTACGGCCCTAATTTTGCCATCTATTTCGAGCAACCTGCCCTCTTTTATCGTCAATGCTGACATTGTTTCTCAATTGCCAAATCTTCGTTTGGCAGATCCCAGTTTATTCAAGTGCCGACCTGTTGATCTTTTGCTGTTAGCTGATCTTTATCCAAAGATCCTACAACAGGGTACTCACATCAATATCTTAGGGTCGCTAATAGCACAAAATACGGTCTTTGGTTGGATCATTACTGGTCCTATTCCCCCTCCAAATATTCCTGTATTTTTAACAAAGTTAGCTTTTCAGAAGAGGAGAATCTTGACAAGACTCTTCTTCGCTTTTGGGAACTTGAGGAAATTCCCAAACGTAAAATTCTATCCCCCTCTGACCAATTATAGGAGGACTATTATAAGCGTACCACACGTCGGGATTCAAATGGTAGGTACGTTGTTAGCCTTCCCCTCAAGACTAAGATAGTTGGACAGGTGGAGTTAGGCTTCTCCCGAGCAAATTGTTTACGACAATTTCTTCGAAATGAGGCATCCCTCCTTCGAAAACCACAAGTAAAGGTAGTCTATGATCAAGTTGTTAATGAGTACTTAGCATTGGATCATATGAGGCCTGTTGGTGCCGCTTCAACAAACTCTTCGGTTTGTTACTTGCCACATCATCCCGTGATAAATCCCGACAAACAGACTACCAAACATCGAGTGGTATTCAACACCTCGAACAAAACCTCCAACGGGAAAAGTCTTAACGGCATTATACACGTGGGACCTACTCTGCAATTGGATTTAGTTTTGCTTATTCTGAGGTGGAGACTATTTAAATTCATTTTTAATTGCGACATCACCCAGATGTATCGCCAAATACGTTACGATCCGGCACATACTCCACTTCAACGGATAGTTTTCCGGGATTCTCCACAAAAACCTGTTCAGGATTTTGAATTGCAGACGGTGACATTTGGCGTGAATTCCGCCACCTACTTAGCAATACGGACGCTTTTACAACTAGCGGACGATACTAACGATCGATATCCTCTCGTTGCACACATACTTCGTAGGTGCATGTACGTCGACGACGTACTAACAGGATATCATGACATATGTACAGCCCTAGATTCTAGAGGTCAATTAATAGCAGCTCTTTCCTCTGCAAAATTTGAATTGAGGAAGTGGACAGCAAATGGCCATGCTATTTTGCAAAATCTTCCCACGAAAGATTTAATCGATGCTAAGGTTCTCTCCTTTATTGAAGTTAGCAGCTCCAAACATCTGGGAATACGTTGGAATGCTCAGCTTGACTTGTTTCATTTCAGTGTGATTGCTTTACCCTCAAAAGATCACTACACGAAACGAGAAATATTGTCAACTATTGCTAAATTATTTGATCCTTTAGGTTGGTTAGGCCCAATTATAGTTACTGCCAAAATAGTTATGCAGAAGATCTGGACAGATAAAATAGGATGGGATGATGCACTTCTGTCTACGTAAGAACGGGACTGGCAAAATTTCGTGGACTGTTACCAGGATGTGAATTCCATTCACATTCCTCGGTGGGTTCATCATACGCCAAATTGTTCCCCCGAACTTCATGTCTTTTCTGACGCCTCAGAAAAGGCATACGCGGGGGTGATATATATTCAGATAGTAACTCCGAATAAAAACATTTATACTCACCTCCTGACCTGCAAAACTAAGGTAACCCCCCTAAAGTAGGTTTCTTTACCACGGTTGGAGCTTTGCGGAGCCGTTCTGGCCTCCAAGTTATTAAAAAATATTCAGAATGATATTGACATTTCATTCCAAAAAATATATTGCTGGACCGATTCTACGATCGTCCTTTCATGGCTAAACAAAACTCCATCTACATGGACTACGTTTGTTGCCAACCGTGTTAGTAAGATTCAGGAGACTACGGACAGAGGTAGTTGGCATCACGTGCGCTCTGAAGATAATCCCGCGGATTTAGGCAGCCGGGGGTCTCGGCCTCTGAGCTTGTTTCATCCCAACTTTGGTGGCATGGACCAAATTGGCTTCGCCAAGATAGTTCTCAGTGGAATATTTGCAATTTAGCCTCCTTGACACCGATATTGAAATACGTGCTGTCAAGGCGCATGCTTCATTTTTTATTAACTCTGAGGACTTTTTAGCGAGATTTTCATCTTTAGATAGGGCTTTACGAGTCCTATCTTATATGTATAGGTTTATCCATAACACTAACCGTGCATATAGAGGTCGTTACATTTGCAATGATGACAACCTCTCAAGTTCGGAGCTGAAAGCATCTAGATTACGTCTAGCTGTTCTAGCTTAAAAAACACACTTCGCGGATGAGTATCAGTCTTTGTCAGATAAGGTTCCCTTAAATCCAAAAAGCTCTCTTCTACCCTGATATTGAGGACGACGTCCACATGTCTGATGAGGAACGGGAGCTTGATGCCTCGGCTGACCCCATTACGGATTCAGAGCTTCCTAAAGATGCCCCTCCTTCGGAGGAAAGCAATATTTCTAAAAATCCGTCTACGACGGTCCCTGAAGCTCCTTCAGGAGAACCTGTGGCAACGCCACCACTTTCGACACCTGTCCGAAAGAACCAGGCCTCGAAAAAGGCGTGTGTAGTTTGCGAAGGCAATCAACAGTTACGTGATTGCAAAGAATTTAAAGCAATGCGTGTTGAGAGAAGATTGCGTGCGGTAGCACTTCACAAGTGCTGTGGCAATTGTTTGGCCACCACGCACCATATGTCGCAATGTTCCAGTCAGTATCATTGTAAAATCTGCAACAAGGAGCATAATACGTTGCTCCACCTGCCTTCTCCAAGCAACCCTGCCCCAACCAAACAAATTTCAACCACACGCAAACTACGCAAAGGTAGATCTTCCAAATGTCCTTCTGCCAAAACCGATCAAACTCCACTCCCAGGTCCCTCTGTCGCTCCCCAACATCTCACACCGCCTTTGGCAACGCACCGGTCTGTCTCTGCCTTTCAGTCTGTAGCTACGCTCGGGCCTACATTGGTGGTGTAGTTCTTATTACCCGATCGTCGGATACCGGTCAGAGCTCTTCTGGATCCCTGTGCAGGACACAGCGTAATTTGCCGATCATTGGCCGACAGCCTTGGTCTGTGTCTGTTCTGGTGGGTCCAGAGCGGTTCTGTCACGTATTCGTGGCATCATGCTACTATTACTCGCAGCAAGCAAGAGTGTCGCCGCGAGTGACAGATTTGGGTCACCTCATGGCTCCTTCGGAGTCTGTGTCCGAGGACTATAAGGAGCATTTCGCTGGTCTGCAGTTAGCCGATCCTCGGTTTTATCAATCTGCTGCAGTCAGTCTTGTTCTGGGTCCTGAAGTCTAACATAAGGTAATAAAGCCGCAGTCCTATTCGATACCTGGTTTCCCATGGGCCCAAATCACCAGCTTTGGTTGGGTAATCTCGGGTCCATGTAGTATTTAAGTTAAACGTGAGGGGCAATCTTCAATTGCCTTGGCTCCACGAGTCCTTGTCACACGACTCCACGAGTCGGTTTTGTTTTTATAAAAGGTTATACGATCGTGGCTCCACGAGTCACACAATGGTCCTGCTCCACGAGCAAATAACTTTTTATATATTTATAATGTTTTTTGAAAAAAATTAAAAAAGGAGAATTAAAAAAAAGAATATGAAAAAACTTCTAAATATATTTGTTTCGGGTGCCACCGTGGTGCAATGGTATGCACACCCGCCTTGCACGCAGAAGGTCGTGGGTTCGATTCCCCGGCCAGGCAACATCAAAATTTTTAACGGTGGCAAAATACCCCTCAGTAATGTTGGCGACATTTCCTGAGTATTTCAGCCATGTAAAACTTCTCTATAAAGTGGTGTCGTAAGACACGCCGTTCGGACTCGGCGATAAACAGTAGGTCCCATATCATTAAGCTAATATGAATCGGGGTGCACTCATTGATAAGAGAGAAGTCTCCCCTGTCCCGTCTGGGATGTTTGTGGAACAATTATATTATTATTAAGAATTAATATCTGGTTTAAATTTGCATTGTTTTGTAATGCTCGCTTTTCGCTTTACATTCATTGTGTTCGATTTGCATACTCGTTAGAAAACGGATTACTCCTTTTTTGTAGCAACAGTCATCTGTCATCTAGGAGTTTTCTAATGAGTATTGTTTTTGCGCCTACGCGACCTTTCGGCATTATTATTGACACTTCGTTTTCGATCGCCATCCGTAACACAGGTAATCTGTTCGCCTTGCTACTTTTCCCTTTATTTATAATTATTTATTTAATTACTCAATAAAGCTTTTGCTTTTTATTATTGGAAAATTAAAACGTTCGTGTTTTATTTCTTATCTTTTTCGAAACGCAATTTCGGCGCCTTTACATTTTGGTCCAATCGAGCCGGACACGAGCATTTGGATTGTTTTGGTTTTTGCTCTAATTGGTTTTCGTTTTTTATTCTCACAGCATCAACAACATCTTAATCATCCTCATCAACATCGTCATTAACATCATTATTATTAAAAGATCAACAAACCAACAGGTGAGTGCAGTGTTTCTATCATTTGTGAGCTCGCGTTGTGGAAAAAATAACAAAAAAATATAAACAAACATAAAAATTATCCATCGTCCAAAAATTATTTTCGTTTTATTTACAACAACAACAATAATTACGGCCGCTTTACAACGCGTCGCGTATTCCTTTTTGTCGTTTCTGATTTTTTCGGTGTTATTATTGAACAGTGAAAACCAATAAAAAATAATTTTTGTTGCAAAAATTTATTGTAAAAAAAGTGCAAAAAAATAGTCAAAAACAGTGTAATTTTCATTAGTGAATGGTGGTGTAATTATTAATAAAATTTAAGTAACAGTCGTGTTAAATTTTGCTAATTTTATTAATAAAATAATTTATTTGTTTATCGGGAATTAATTACTTTATTATTTCCATCGTGTCACCACTGTGTTGTTGTGCCTAACAAAAGGAAAAAAACACCGAAAAATACACAAAACTATTCCTTTAATATTCGCAGTATTCCCTGTTCAATAATACACAATAATATAAACATACATACGCTAGTGACATACTTACATCGTCGTCGGTCTGTTGCTTGTTATATACACACATCACTTACATACATATGCGACGGCTAGCCTAGTGAATTACTAGGTCCGTGTTTAGACACACGGGAAAGTAAATTCAGTTTTTAGGCAATAGGGGGTAGGAAAGAGTATTGAGGAGCTCTTTCCTCTCCGCTCTCTCCCAAAAACTCAATTTACTTTCCCGAGAAATTTGTGTGTCTAAACACAGACTAGTTTTTTTCGTTTCTCTTTTGTTGCGTGTACGCTACACACATCGGGTCGGTCGATTGGGACTGGTTTACAAGTTGGGTACAAAAGAGAAAATTGCTTGCATATTAAATTGCAGTGTGTGTATATATAAACATAAATACATTTTCGTTTATCGTGCACCATACAGTCCACATTTACGATAATATTAATCGGTTCGGAAAAAATTATTATTTTATTGTAATTGGACATAAAAATAGTAATTTTTTGCCGGTTTTAATAAATTTTGGTATCGTAAACAATATTTCAAGCCTATTTATTGAATATTTTAACATAAATATTATATATTTATATACTATTTTTTGCTTTTTTAGAAATCTTTTTGGTTTTTGTCGACATTTTGTACTCTTTTTTGGAACATTTTTCGAAATTATTAAAGGGAAAAAGTTGGTTTTTCGTTTGTTATCGAACATTTTCGGCGATTATTGTTGATTTTTCTTAATTTTTCGTAAATTTTGCTAGTTTTGGTCGATTTTTTTGTGAAAAATCTTGGAAATTCGTTTTGGATTTGGAAAGAAATTTGATCTTTTCACAAGAATTTAAACTTTTTCGGTTATTTGAGTAGGAATTTTTCGCTTTTATCGTTTTGTTTGTCGCATTTTCTGCTTAAAAAGCTTGGTTTTTTATTTTTTCGTAAATTTTGAAGTTTTCGTGCGGTTTTAAAGAAAATCTTTGCAAGATGCATTTCACTCCTCTCAATGATTTTACCCGAGTTTCGGATAATTTCGTAAAATTTGTGCAACAATTAAAGACGCGAAGGAAGAAGATTTAGATTTCTTTATTTTAGAAGTGAAAAGTACCGAGTAGTTAAAAACTGGTCCAAGGTGGAAAGTTCGTTTATTAATATTAATCGGTTCGGAAAAAATTATTATTTTATTGTAATTGGACATAAAAATAGTAATTTTTTGCCGGTTTTAATAAATTTTGGTATCGTAAACAATATTTCAAGCCTATTTATTGAATATTTTAACATAAATATTATATATTTATATACTATTTTTTGCTTTTTTAGAAATCTTTTTGGTTTTTGTCGACATTTTGTACTCTTTTTTGGGAACATTTTTCGAAA
Source organism: Musca autumnalis (assembly GCF_047663935.1). Lineage (NCBI taxonomy): Eukaryota > Metazoa > Arthropoda > Insecta > Diptera > Muscidae > Musca > Musca autumnalis. Next base: position 130,986,486 of record NW_027411644.1, read on the forward strand.
TTATTAAAGGGAAAAAGTTGGTTTTTCGTTTGTTATCGAACATTTTCGGCGATTATTGTTGATTTTTCTTAATTTTTCGTAAATTTTGCTATTTTTGGTCGATTTTTTTGTGAAAAATCTTGGAAATTCGTTTTGGATTTGGAAAGAAATTTGATCTTTTCACAAGAATTTAAACTTTTTCGGTTATTTGAGTTGGAATTTTCGCTTTTATCGTTTTGTTTGTCGCATTTTCTGCTTAAAAAGCTTGGTTTTTTATTTTTTCGTAAATTTTGAAGTTTTCGTGCGGTTTTAAAGAAAATCTTTGCAAGATGCATTTCACTCCTCTCAATGATTTTACCCGAGTTTCGGATAATTTCGTAAAATTTTGTGCAAAAATTAAAGACGCGAAGGAAGAAGATTTAGATTTCTTTATTTTAGAAGTGAAAAGTACCGAGTTAGTTAAAAACTGGTCCAAGGTGGAAAGTTCGTTTGATAGTTGCCTCGAGTATTTGAAATCGGCTGAGGATACAACTGCGGAAGACATTGGTGTTGTCGATGGTAAATACGCGGTTGTTTATGAACTTTTTATGGAGTGTCAGGCTATCATCAATAAATATTTAAATAAATTTCGGCGGTCTCGAAAATCGTCCTTGAGCTCTTACCGCAGTTCAGTGGTTTCGTTAAACCAGGATCTTTCCGATATTCCTAAGGATGGACAGGGTTCGTCTGCCACTCCAAGGGAAGCCCAGAGAAACGATCTCGGTTTAAATAACACGAATTCGTCTACCCACACTGTTCGAAATGTGGGTACTCAGGCTTCTAGCTCCCCAATATCAGGTGTTGGGAATCCTAGGGATAGCTCGAGTTTTGCTATTGATCCGCCAAATTTAGACGTTGTCCATAATTTAGCTTTGCCCCCATGCGATACTCCCGTTTTCGAAGGTGACTTTCTCTCGTGGCCTACTTTTCGAGACTTATTTAGCACGGTATATATTACAAATTCGAGATTGTCGGATATTGAGCGTCTTTGTCATTTGACGCAAAAAACTCGTGGGGAAGCTCGTGAAATTGTCTCTAAATTCCCCTTGACTCACCGTAGCTTCAGTCTAGCATGGAATGCTTTGAAATCGACCTATGACAATCCTCGTTTGTTAATTCATAGTCAGTTCAAAGTATTATTTTCGCTTCCGGTACTTGAAATCGAGACGTGTTCGGGTCTCAAACAAATCCAGCGTGGTATTAATGGTTGTTTGTCTGCAATGTCCATTTACGACGTTAGTACGGAAAATTGGGATCAGTTCTTGGTCTTTGCTTGTCTTCAAAGGCTCCCAAAATTAACACAAACTTTGTGGGAGCAAAGTGTTAAAGACAAAGCTTCTATTTCGTTGTGGAAAGATCTAGATAGTTTTCTAAATGAGCGAATTCAGACACTCATGTGTCTTCACGATATGAGGGGAAATGATTGGGCTAAAAAGTCTAACGTGAATAAACTTCACTCGTACATGATTAATACGAATTCTTCTTGTTCTCCAAAAGCATCGCAGAAAAATGATTGCATTCTTTGTCCCCAGCAGTTCCACTTGCTTTTTGAATGTCCTCGATTCAAAAATATGTCTGTCTCGGCTAGGTTTTCCACTGTGAAACGTCGTAGATTGTGTGTGAATTGTTTGCGTACGGGGCATGAAGTAAAATGTTGCAGTAGTCATCGTCGGTGTTGTGAAATGTAATCGAAGTCATCACACCTTGCTACATCGTAGCGACTCGTCGCCAAACAGTTCGACCTCAAGTGTTTTCTCGGTCAGTAGGAACACCTCTACTCCTTCCAACACTCAACCCGTCGATCCTCCTCGCCCATCCACATCTTCGGCATCTGTAGCTCGTGCTTCCAACCCTCCACCTCTCGATCCTTCTCGTCCATCCACATCCTCGGCATCTGTACCTCGTCAGGTCTTTCATACCTCACAGAATAAGTCTGTTCTGTTGGGACAGCGATGGTCAACATAATGCATGGTGGCATTTCCTATCCAGCTAGGGCTTTAATAGACCCCTCCTCTGAATCCTCTTTTCTAACAGAGCGATTACAGAATAGTTTGAAACTTCCCGTATGTTCAACAAATGCGGTTATTTCTGGTGTGAATTGTGCAATTTCGGCAAATTCACAAAAAGTTTGTCCCATAAAAATAGGAAGCCTTTGTGATCATTCGGTAGTATTAGAAACACGTGCTTTGGTTTTGCCGTCAATTTCTGGAAACTTGCCATCATGGTATAAGTAAAGAGGTAGATTTAAATGAAAAAAATCTATAGAACCCTTGTTTCCCTTGAATTCTTAAAACTTCAAATAAAAGCAACAAGTGGGTTTGTTTACAATGTATTTTTTGAGCATTTTATAAAAAACGCGAAAAATGAATGAAGAGATAAGTTTTCTCCACATAATCGAGTTGTCAATATGATAAACAGATTGTTTACAATGCAAATCTCACCAATTTCTTCCATACAAATGGTCTAAAAACAATTTTAAAAATCATTGAATTCGATTGTTTTTAAAATTGTTTGGCATATTTTTCAAACACCACACACACATACACAGTTTGTTTATATTGTTTTGAAGTTTTAGGCATACTCGAATGAAAAAATTTAAATTGACATAAAGCATTGGCTAACCTTTCTTATTAAACCATGCTTGCCATCGTTTACTGTTTCATCTGATTTTAGAGCTCAAATGCCAAGTATTCGTCTGCCGGATGCTAATTTGTTCGATTCACGTCCTGTGGATCTTTTGTTGGGTGCAGACTTGTATCCAAAAATCTTGTTAGATGGTTGTCAGTCAATTTTGTCGGGAACTTTGCTCGCCCAAAATTCTGTTTTCGGATGGATTGTCACTGGACTGATTCCGTCGGAAAATAGAAATTAGCTGTGGATTGATTAAAGTGTTTTGGACGATCATTTTTTGTCCGCTACTTATTCGAAGTAGCGATTTTTAATAAGAATTAAGTCTACACATGTGTTCGCGCATCTATTATCGTATTATCGCTCCCTTAAAATCGGGTTCACGCCTTCGGCTAGAGTTTTGCGGTGTAGCGTCTAAACTTTTGAAAATCATTCTTAGGGAAATCGGCTTAGAATGTCATTGATGAGAGCATTCAAAACCCCTTTTCTTGGCCTATATTCGTGGCGAGTTTCTTTGGTGGCATGGAATGGCTTAGTCTAGACTAGTCGGATTGGTCTATTCGAGATCTGGCTCCGCTTGGTTCTGAAATTGACATTTTTCGTATTATTCGTGCTATTTTGAAGATGTGCTGGAAAAGTTTTCGTCACTCATGAAAGCCCTTCGTGGTTTGGCCAATTGGTTGTAGTCGTATTCACAACTGTGGTTTTTTCGTCGCAGAGTTAAGCGAGGTTCGAAATGTGTTAGTTATTACTGCCCAAAAAAATCCATTTAGCAGACGAATATAAATGTCCAATGGTTAAAAATAGGTGCCTCAGAATTGTTTGTTAGCTTCTTTGAATCAAATCGTTAACAATAATGGTGTCATGAGAATGCATGGTCGTCTAGCGCATTCAACTTATACAACTTTTCTTCCGGGCATTAGGAATAGAATATTTTTTGGCCGCACTTCATCGCTAGATAGAGGCTAGTTTGAATTTGCGTCCTATGTCGGATAGTCTTGATGAGCTCGTAGCTTTAACACCAGTTCATTCGTTTATTGCTCATTTATCACTCATTCTGTATCTGTCGTAATTGACGAACCGTTATCGCTTGTGAATCGGTTCCGTAATGTTCAAGCTCAAGAACATCTATATTCGTGTACCGGATGTTAGTACGGTAAACGCGTTGTGAAGCGGCTCATGTCTAAATAAGTCGTGTTGACAGAACAATCTTCGAATTCGGAGTAGAATATTAACTTCATCGTAGTAGAATGAGCGCTCCATATGAATCCGTCACTGCGGGTTCTGCTAGAAAATAGAGATCTGTCGAAATCCGTCACTGCGGATTAAAAAAAAATAGTTGGCATCTGAATCCGTAACTGCGGGTTCTTCGTTATCGGCTTCGAACTCGAATTTCGTACTTTCCAGGTCGGAATCCATAACTGTGGGTTCCAATAGGACCTTGGCGGTTTCGGCAATTCACACCATGTTCGTATGGTAGAAAGAGAGCGTACGTCCGTTACTGCGGACGATTCGTACACGCCTCATAAATATGGTTATCGGCTATGTAATTTGAAATTGCTCACAAATACACTGCACCACCTACTACTCTAGCATATATGATTACTTGTTATTGTATTTACTTATCGATATGTGTTACAACATTAATAATGTTGCAAGGTCGGCGCCAATGTTTAAGTAAGAATTAATATATTTCAGTTTAATTTGCATTGTTTGGAAATGCTCGTTTGTCGCTTTACTTTCATTGTGTTCGATTTGCATACTCGTTAGAAAACGGCCTACTCCTTTTTTGTAGCAACAGTGATCTGTCATCTAGGAGTTTTCTAATGAGTGTTGTTTTTGCGCCTATGCGACCTTTCGGTATTATTATTGACACTTCGTCTTCGATCGACATCCGTAACACAGGTAATCTGTTGGCCTTGCTACTTTTCCCTTTATTTATAATTATTTATTTATTTACTCAATAAAGCTTTTGCTTTTTATTATTGGAAATTTAAAACGTTCGTGTTTTATTTCTTATCTTTTTCAATTTCGGCGCATTTACAATATATTTATTTTAATTTTAAATTTATTATTAATTTTGCAACATAGCAGGATGTTGCAACGCGGGCGGCAATGTATAATTTCAAACTTGGTTTAATTAACTTAAATGATTTTATATTCTATATGGGTTTGCCACCCATGCGTTAAATTTTGTCCCCTACCTTTGTATACAACTTTGTGTATCTCGTACACAAATACAAGCATAGTAACAAGATTTAACAAGTAACTTTATTCTAAGCTCCGCTTTGTTACATCCTAGCTTTTCTAAACTCACACGCTCTTTGGATTTCGTCCACAAAACACTACAACCCTTACATTTGTAGAAGGTAAATAAGTGATTGTTCAACGAACAATCCATAATAAAACATAATTCCAACTTTAATTGGAGAAAAAATTCTAATCCGTTGTGTTTTTATTTATTTTCTTTTAATTTCATTGCTACGCAAACAACTACTGTGGCTTCTAGTGATAAATGAAATATTCAAGGATTTTGATAGATTACGTATAAAGACAATCGCATGTGCTGATGACGTTGTCATCATGTTTAGAGGGAAGTTTCCATAGACACTATCAGAACTTATGAAAGGAGCTCTAGTCAAGTTATCAAGATGGGAACCAACAATGGCTTCGGAGTGTACCTATCAAAAACTGAGCTAGTTCTATTTACAAACAAAAGAAGGTCAGACTATTCACCCCACCTATCCTGGACCACCAACTCACGTGGAAAAAGAATGTCGAGGAGCGCACCAAGAGAGGTCTAATAGCTCTATCCTCCTGCAAAAATTCCATTGGCAAGAGTTGGGGTCTGAGACCAACGGTCATCCACTGGATATATACGACCATTGTACGCCCAATTGTTGCAAATGGCTCTCTGGTATGGTGGAACGCTCTGAAAAAAAAACGACATATGTATCTAAAAAAAAAACCTGAACAGCATCTAAAGAGCGGCATCACTTCTAATCACTGGTGCCATGAGGAGCACTCCACAAGCAGCCCTAAATGTGCTACTAGATCTACATCCACTGGACCTAGTAGTGCAGGAACTGGCAGCCATGAGTGCACTTTGTCTTAAGGAGCTAGGTTCATGGCGCAGTTCCGAACACGGACGAAATGCAATCCTAAGTCAGTTCGCACTATCAACGGCTTCGGGGAACATTAGTGACTATATATCAACACAAACGTGCTTCGAGGCAACGAAGGTGCACATACCCCACAGGGATGATTGGAAACACAGTAGCCCTAGACGGTATAGAGATTTATACTGACGGCTCTAAGATGGAAACAGGCACTGGAGCAGTTGTCTATAGCAATTCCCTTGGTCTACGACTTTCATACAAGCTGAACGGATATTGTAGTGTCTTCCAAGCCGACGTTTTTGCGATCAGAAAGGCCACGGAACTGATAAACAACATGAGACATAGTTGGACCGGTCACTATTTACGTCGATAGTCAAGCGGCCCTAAAATCACTCAGGTCCCATAGCATAGCATATCAAGTCCGCGCCTGTTCTGGACTGCAAACATGCTTTGGAGCCCCTAAAATCAATCGTGACCTTGTGTTGGGTCCCAGGGCATTGCATCATCGAGGGAAACGAGGCAGACGACGAGCTGGCACGCTATGGATCGGAGTCACAAAACATTGAAATCGACAACTGCATCAAGCCACCACTGTGCCACTTCAGGAAAATAATACAGCAGAAATGTCGGGAACAATTCTGCCAAGACTAGCAAAACACGCCCAGCTGCAGCACATCAAGGGCAATCTGGCCAATCCCGTCTTAGTCAAGAACCAATGAGGAAAACCGGCCTGAAACTAGCAGTGGGAATCATCACGGGTCACTGCATAATAAGATCCATGACGAACAAATGGGAAGAAGACGACACGGCTGACTACTGTAGGCTGTGCGAGGATGAGGAAGAAATAGAGATGATGAGCATAGGACAGCTACAGACTATGCTCATTTCTAGAAGACTATCACCATGGGTGTGCACACCGTCCAATCCTGAACAGCATTCTGCCAAACAGAGCCGTCGGATCTACTTCACCTGGCAAAATGCCTGAAATGGCTCCAACGTACTGGGAATACGACAAGCACAGTAGCATCGTCAACCACGTCCCAGCTACAACTATCCAGCTAACTTATCCATAACTATCTTCACTACATCAATATCTAACTCAAATCATCATCCACAGCTTCTTTCTACTTTTACAGCCGCATCGAAAACTACATCTCATCCACAGACATCAACTTCCCATCACATCACTACATCTCACCCGCAACCATCACCTTCACATCACCGCCACATCTGAAGTCGCCTTGTCAAATACGTCCCAGCTACAACCATCACTATCTAAACTTCTAGAACCACACCTCACCCAAAACCATCACCTTCGCACACACATCTACCCAGAATCAGCGGAATCTACTGTCTACAACCACATCACCCTTCTTCATCTATACATAACTATCATCACACATCTACATCTCCTTCATATCATCACCACATCTATGATCCGTTTCAGTATTCAGGATGATCACAATGGACCTCAAGGTCTCCGAGTGGAGTGGCTGCCATCACAGCATCTGCGTGTGTGATATCTGGATATGTACTTCAAAAAAAGAAGAAAAGGCTTTACATTCGGGCCGAACTGTTTACATTAAAACACTGTTTATCTCTATTCGACATATTCGCGAATGCAACCCTTGACCACTATCATCATGGAAGTTCTCCCACCAAAATAATTTCCAAAATCCATATTACAGAAATCTTTCGATGGCGAAAAGGTGGACTCATCTATTAAAACCTTAAAAATAACTTTACATAACGCTGCACAACATTTTTAATTTTTATGATTTTTGGTCATGATCGGCATCTTTCTACTATTGCCCTCACTTGTTTTGATTTATTTATTTTTTTTATAGGAGTCCTACAAGTCTTCTGCTAGAAGTCCTACTGGTCTTCTCATCTTATCTTCTATGAGAAGGCCTATTGGACTACTCTGGAAGATCTTGTGGTCTTCTATGAGAAATCCTACGGATCATCACCATTAAGACCAAAATGTTCTATACATAAGTCCTTAGATCTTCTATGAGGAAACATACTAGACTTCAGTGTAAAGATCAGAACAATTTGTATGAAAAGACCTACTGGTCTGCCTATGTGCTGGCTGGTGTTGACGAGAAATATAGAATATTTTGATAACATTTTCCATTCCACTCTTTTGGGTGCAATTTCACAAAAGTACAAAATGTGTAGACTTATGTTAAGTACTACAAGCTTTTGGATTAGATCCAGTTTAAGACCCGATCTTGAATTGCTTCCCAATTTAGTGCTTATGATCCGGATTACATTTACATAAATTTACAAATTTATCATTTGCATTAAATAATGCAAAGAATCCTACTGGTCTTCTCATATTATCTTCTATGAGAAGGCCTATTGGACTACTCTGGAAGACCTTGTGGTCTTCTATGAGATATCCAACGGATCATCACCATTAAAACCAACATGTTCTATACATATGTAAGTCCTTAGATTCTCGAACAAAGCCTGCCCACTTCAGAACCTCTTATACATAACCTCTTAAATCTGGCAACGCTATGTGGATGTAAACGTGCTTAAACACCTTCCGGTTGAAAGTAATTAAAATCAATAAAAAACTGTTTAATATCAAAACGTACAGTGCTCAAAATACTATTAATATTGTGCTTGTCATCAGATATATGAAGTTTTTCAGTTATCTACGAGATATAAGTTACAATTATAAAAAGGCTTGTTCTCGTTTATTCTCATTGTTGTTGCTGTTATATACAAGAAGGGAATATTCAGCAAGAAAGCAAAAACAACAACAACACAGTTGCAGCAGCAGTTGATCCCTGACGCCGACATATTGTCTACCACCTTTGAAACGCCGTCAATTTAACCCTGGCTTTGACGTTATTGATCTCATATCCCGCAAATTGTTTTTCCTAAATATAATAAAAATGTCTACAACATCTCATCCTTGTGGAGTTTGTAAGCAAGCAATAAGTGGAACCAAATGCTTAATGTGTAGATCGTGCAATTCTTTGATTCATTTTGATTGCGATAATGTATCAAAAACTCTTTTTACAGCATTAGACAAAAATCGTAATATTGCATACACTTGGGTACGTTGAGTGGCTAATCCGTCAGACAATTCAGATTTAGCCTGAAATGAGAAACGAATTTTCTTCTCTTAAGGAAAGTCTACGTAGTCATGCTGAAGACATCAGAAAAGAACAGGTCGAAATGAAGACAATGTTTGAAAGTTTTGCAAGCGATATAAGATTAGAGCTTTCTAATGGCGTAGAAGACATGAAAAGCGGCGTTAACAAATGTGAGAGTCTAATAGCATCAAATGACAAGTCTTACAAAATTAAAGTTTTGGATCTCAAACTACAGAATCATGCCTTGCAGCATCGATTAAATAGATGCGACATCATAGTAACTGGGCTTCCTGACAAGTTGCAGAGTCTAAATGATATTGTTGTGTTTTTATTTGCCCATTCGAAGGTGCACTTTGTACCTGTAGATATTACCAATGTTATGTACATTAGGAATCGTCATGCAATCCCGATGAAGTTCAGAGATATCAACAGAAGATACAAACTTATGTCTGCCGATTTCAAGTCCAAACCTCCTACTGTTTTTGATGTTCTTGGTGGTGATGATATGAGCCGTATCTACTTAAATGACAATTATTCTACGCTTGCCAATAAGCTACTTAAGACATGCAAAAAACTGAGGAAAGAAAATAAAATTCAGGGATTTAGCGTTATTAATAGAGAATTACTTAAAACAAAGATTGTAAGTTATATAATAAAAAGGAGACATTTAGTCTTATCGAGTTTGTGATTCCTTTAATGCAGATCTTTAACTTTCTATATTTTTTTTTTTAAATTGTTCTATTAAACAGTATTTTTGATCTCACCCTATGTACTATTTTCAAATGGTCTATTAAACAGTATTTTTGATATCACCCTATGTATTTATCTAATTTAACTTTCAATTGAGAGGATTTTTAAGGTTTAATGAGGATGAATAGATACTTAATAATGTCTTTATTGATTTACATACGAGTAAACTTAATTGCAATTATTTCTCGGCTCCCCCATAGTTTTAGTTGGCATTGAAAAAAGAACATGTCAAAATTTATTAATATGAATGATATTTTTCAAAATAGTGTCATTATTGCGGTTTAAATTGCAATCAATATGAGAATTTCGAAGAAGAACTAAAAATATATATTGTAAGGCATATTTCAATGTATTTAAAACCGCGGAAAAATAAACCAAATATAAATATGTATATGTAAAATGGAATAGATTGGCAATTGCGAGAGGAATTTATTTAATATATAATATAGCTTAAACATTTTGGGTAGCGACCAAAAGACACAAAAAATCAGAAATAAATATTAATTTTTCTTAAACTCACTTCATATAGACTTAAGCTAAGTTTACATTTACGAAATCCACTCGATTTCCACTGACAATTCCATAGCTCAAACGTCAAATGAAATCTCATCTGGATTTCGTTTGACGTTTAACCTATGGATTTGACAGTTGAAATCGAGTGGATTTCGTAAATGTAAACCAAGCAATATACTAAATTGGTCGTTTTTGGCCGTGATTTTGCCATCTAGAACACATTGCTGAAAGTCTTCTTCATTGGTATTACTAGGTTTCAAAACCCGATTTTGTCCGTTTTTTGATATTTATGAGATTTTATAAGGTTACTTACAATAAAAAGTCTTAAAATTTTGGAGGTTTGGTTTGAGGAAATAAACAATAAATGTAAAAATAATGTTGTTTACAATTTCATTGCAAGTAAAATAAGTAATGGCGACAAATGTAAACCAAGCAATATACTAAATTGGTCGTTTTTGGCCGTGATTTTGCCATCTAGAACACATTGCTGAAAGTCTTCTTCATTGGTATTACTAGGTTTCAAAACCCGATTTTGTCCGTTTTTTGATATTTATGAGATTTTATAAGGTTACTTACAATAAAAAGTCTTAAAATTTTGGAGGTTTGGTTTGAGGAAATAAACAATAAATGTAAAAATAATGTTGTTTACAATTTCATTGCAAGTAAAATAAGTAATGGCGACAAATTGTTCGGTATATCCGTGGTTTTCTATAAACGGTGCGGCAGTAGTAAGCTTTAATTTATCTCTCTATTACATATTAATCATTGATACGGTTTAAGAAAGTTCTAAACTCGTCTTTATTAACGTATATTCAAAAAATATACAAAACTGCAGTAACAATTCTTTGGAAAATCTACTCGCGGGGACAAAATTTTTGTTACTTACTACAGTGATCGTTTTCAACCGTTTGTTGTGTATAAGAAAACTAATGAAAATTGCATTGGAAAAAATAGCTTTGTTCATTATATACGTAGTTGCTTATAACCGTTGTTCGATATATCCGAATTTATCTGTACGAATTTTTGTTTTATCTCACTTTTACACATAAATAATTTAAAACGTTAAAAAATCCTTTGATTCCGCTGTTATTAATTTTTGTCTCAAAAACAGGGCAAATTATCTATAGTACATTGCTTTATTTTTATTTCGTTGGAGTTTGATTTTGTTGTACAACAGGATTGGGTAACGTTCAAGTATTATGGAAGAGTGTGTTTTGATGATCTATATGAATGTTTCAGTAACATCAATATTTCCCCGTTGTTGGAGTCAAGTGATGTTAACTTTCAATTAAATTTGCTCAACGGAGTTGTTGATGAATCATTCTCTAGTTCCAATGTCAAGAGCCAGAAGATTTGATGCTGATTATAATAAATAGATGAACTCGACTCTCACAATTCAAACAAGGGGAAATTGAGATAATGCATATGCAAATTATCTACGAAGTCGTACAAATGACAACTGGAAAATTTATTGCAAGTTGCGAAATAAGGCAAAATCGGTTCTTAGAAGACAAAGGTTTAGATATGGAACGCGTATGTTTACGGGCTGCAATAATGCCCAGATATGGACAAATATTCGTAAACTTGGTTGTATAGGGAAAACTAATATGGATGCTAATATGGCTGATGTAGAATTATTAGCTGATACATTCTCAAGTACTATGAATCCAGATTATGCTACCTTTTGCTTTGATGATTCTGTAGAAAAGTCTGATTCTTTTTCGTTTCATATGATCAATGAAAATGGTCTTGCTTTTGCTATCTATTCAATTAAATCCAATGCATCCGGGTATGATAATATTCCGGTAAAATTTGTAAAAATGATTTTTCCCCTTATTTGTTTCATTTAATTAACACTATTTTCATGATATCCACTTTTCCAGATGCTTGGAAATTAGGGCGGGTCACACGTACTTCAAAAAATGATCATAATAGCAATGAAATGAGGCCTATAAGAATAATTCGTGTTATGTCAAAAGTTTTGGAAATTCTGATGAAAGCACAAATTCTGGAACATTGTGATAAATTCTCTCTTTTTCATCCGAACCAATTCGCCTTTCGACGAAACCACAGCACAATATCAGCGTTATTGGTTTTGTATTTTCGTTTCGTCAAGTGTTTATTTGTTGATTTTTCAGTTTTCTAATTTAGCTTGTTGACCTTTTGTACTGTTGGCAAATAAAACACAAGATTTTATTGCATTGCTTCCCGACGTTTCGTCACTTTTTTGGCGACTTCTTCAGGGGAGGTTCGTCTATTTAAATAAAACATAATATTCTTAAAATCAATCACAATTATGAGCATATTAATTACTTACAATATTTCTTTAAGTAGTGTTACATGGATTTTATATTTGTAAATATATAATGACAATGACACAACTTAAATCTATATCACAGTGGGTTCATAATATTGCAACTCCATAACTGCAACTGATGTTGTCAGTATCTTCTTTTAAATTCATCGTTCTGTTTATGTTCTGCTGTATTCTTAAGCTTTCCTTCAGTAACCGTTTCCTCTCTGTTCTCTCTTTATCTAGAATTCTTATATTATCAAAATCGGGAGAGTGACCTGTGTTCAAAATGTGTTGTGCTAACGCAGTGCTCTCTTTTTGTTTCTCTATGTCAAATTTGTGTTCTGACATTATGTTAAGCGCTCTTTTTGTTGTCCCTATGTATATTTTGTTACATCGTTCATTCTCATTTCCTTTACAATCTATTTGGTAAACAACATTGTTTTGTTGTTCTTTTTCGATTGGTGTTTTGACGTTTGTGAATATATTGCTTAATGTAGCGTTTGGTTTGTATGCAAATCTAACTTTGTTGTTAATAATTTTGCTGAGGTTGTTGTTGTCAAAAAGACCTGGAATATATGTTACGCGATAAAAAGTTTTTCTTTCATCTTTGTCAGAAGATGATTTAGTTTGTGTTTGTTTATATTCATTTTTGATTTTTATTTTAATTTCGTCAATTAGAGAAGTAATAGTTTTATTAGGGAAGCTGTTGTTTTTTAAAATGTTTGTCATTATGATGGAGTTTTTATTATGGAATTGTTCGTCACTTTTTTTGAAAATACGGTAGATTAGATTTTTTGCTGTGTTTAGTATTTGTGTTTTCGGCTGTGTGGCATGAAAATTTAGTATTCTTCCGGAAGATGTTTCTTTAGCGTACCAATCAAAAATTATGGTTTCTTTACTGCGTTTTAGTTTCATATCCAAGTATGGAATTTCTCCATCTTTTTCTACTTCAGTTGTGAATTGTAGCTTGTTATGGAATTTATTTAGAGTGTTTAGAATCTTATTCGCGTCGTCCTTATTGATTATTGCCAAAATATCATCTACATACTTCGTAATGTATTTGAGTTTGAGTTCAGCTATGGCTTCGTCAAGTAAGTTGTCTAAAACTATATCCGCTATGGTGGGGGAAAGTGGATTTCCCATGGGCATTCCGAAAACCTGGCTGTAAGTTTTATCTTGAAATACGAAGTAGTTGTTGTCTTTTAGACAAAATTGAAGTATTTGGAGGAATATTCGTTTGGGGATATTTGTGAATTGTTTTATATTTTCCCATTTTTTCATGATGATTTTAGTTGCATTGTGTATTGGAATATTTGTAAAGAGAGAAATAACATCGAATGAAACCAGAATATCAGAATCTGCATGTTTAATGTCTTTCAGGTTTTGTTTAAGTTGTGTAGAATTTTTTATATTATATTCATTCGATATGATGTTTTTCAAAATTTGGCCTATGTATTTTGATAACTCGTAACACGGTACATTTTTTGATGAAACTATGGGTCTCAATGGAATATCTGGCTTGTGTATTTTTGGTAGCCCATATATTCTAGGGGCATTTGCTGCTGAGCATGTGAGTTTTTTCTTTTTAAAGGCGTCAATGTAGTTGTTTTTATACAATTCTGACACAAAATTGTTGTTAGATTTTTGTATTTTGTTATTGGCTTTGACAGGCTCAGTTAGAAAACAATTAGATACTCATAATAGCTGCACTTTGGTTTCACTGGATTTTTCTAAGGCGTTTTTGATAGCCTTATCCATTGCTCTCTCGTATCAAAACTTCAGAGTCGTTTTAATTTGTCCAAAACCGCCTGCAGACTGGTTTATTCTTACCTTTCTGATAGATCTCTGTATGTTTCTCTCAATGGTATTTATTCATCAACTCGAGAGGTTACTTCGGGAGTTCCTCAAGGGTCCGTATTGGGCCCTATTCTTTTTTTAGTATATCCCAACGACGTTATTTCAAGTGTGCAAAATAACTATTGTCAACCATATGTCTATGCTGATGACATTTATCTCCTGTTTACATCGAACACTACTCAAAATTGTATTAATAATCACCTTGGTTTTATTGCAAACTTGATGACTACTTTAGTCTTGTAATTAATCATTTTAAAACTAATGCCATTATTTTGCATCTCCGAAATCGATGTTTCCCGTGTCATCAGTTGTTTAAAGCTGGGTACACATTGTCAGTTTTGAATGTCGATATTTCGCAATTATCGATAACTGTCAAACCGTCCAGCAGCCACAAAACATTTTGTGGTGCATGATGAATGACAAAAATGAACGGCCACACTAGCAATCAACAACAAAGCTGTCATTCAAAACTGACAATGTGTATCCAGCTTAAAAATGACCAGCCGATAGAAGTTGTACACTCTCTTAGATGCCTGGGTGTTATTATTGATTCATATCTTAATTTTGAATTTTGAATTTTGAATAAGGAATGTCTCATTTTAAGAAGGCTGTATTGCTTAAGGGTATATACTCCGAGGCATGTGAGATGCCATTTAGTTCAGTCAGTATTAATATCGCTTATGAATTATGGAATTGAAATTTATTCTGGGACATGGTCATTTTGAATTTTCAGAAAAATTATACGCCATGTGTTTGGTCTTAAATTGCATGAGCATTCCCGTGTATTGCAATGTGCATATACTTTTCTGGGGTGTTCATTTCGTGATTATATTAACCTCCGATTGGTTCTACAATTCTATAAAATTATGAAAACGTCTTCTCCCGCAGTTCTTGTTAATGAATTTTCATTCATCATCCATCTTGTAGTTAACGGACGTGCTTCAAACTTTCGCGCATTGCGTCGACGATCTTTTCTTCTTTTTTACAAAATTAAATTTTTTCCATTGATTTTGTTGTTTTAAATATTATTTTTGAAATATGAACTTCCTACAAGTACCAACAATTTCGTGTTACAAATGCAGAACAGCAATAACTACCAATACCTACATATGGTGTCGTAGCTGCGACAGAAAATTTCATTTCTCACCATGTTCTGTGCTGTCAGAGAATAGTTACAAAACCATGACTACAAAGAAAAAATTAGAGTGGAAATGCGAGATTTGTAAACCGCGGCATAAATCCCTCAACAGTTATCACTCATTTGTTTACGAAGGAGAACAACCAACAACGAGTGATCTTATTACGCAACAACAGCACGTGTATCAAGAGAACGGCGGTGATGATGATGATGTGTTCAACTACAACAGAAGAAAACGTTCGAGAGATGAATCAACAACAAATTCCACGGTCAACAACGCAACACAACAGCCAAGTTTTCGAAACACCAACAATGCTGAGTATGCTGAACTTCGATTAGACATGGGAGAGCTTAAGGATGTAATGAAAGCGATGATGAAAACCATGAACGCAATGACCATATCAAACCAAACAATGACAGAGAGACTTAATGTGAACATCGAAAAAATAAATGAAAAGCTCACAAATTTGTCAACTCAGGTCGTTGAACTACAAAACAAAGACCTTGAGAAAAGCAAACAATTAAATGAAATGCATACAAAGATGAGACGACTTGAGCAGAGATTATTAGAAATCAATAATTCTAATGCTGCAGCAATGGAGGCGGAGACTGTAGTGAAAAAAATTGCTGCCTCTGTTGGCGTCGATGTAAACGAAACTCACATCGATAATGCACATAGCATTAAAAATAAAAACAAAATTATTGTGGAGTTCTCTTCACCAAAGAAAAAGAAAGTACTGATGGGTAAATTAAAAAGGCATAGAGTTGATGAAAATGTGCTTGATGAGAGCAATGACATCCCAACGAACCGATACATCTATATAAATGACGAACTCTCGGCGGACAACAGGCGTATATAATGGATGGCTAAAACAAAAGCCAAAGATAATGGGTGGAGATATGTTTGGGTGAAAGATGGTCGCGAAGAAAAATGAAAACTCAAATCATCATAAACAACCAATCTGATGTTGAATTGATATCTACATCCGAATAAATGCTTTTTGTTTTCCCTAAATTATTCGAAGTGTTCTGTTCAACTAATTTTAAAGAAGAAAATACAAAAAACAGGCCTATTTTTTATACTTTTTTTATGAAAAAAGAGATAAATCTATCAATAATAAATAATCATAAACATTTCAGAATAAAAATACTTAAACTTTGCAGTTTTAATGAAATAACCCGTCTCAATAATGCTTTGCCAGTGATTCACCTAAATATACGATTACTACGCAAAAATTTTCAAATCTTTTTGGCGAGCACCACAAAAATTATAAATAAAATACAGTTGATAATCTTCTGTGAAACCAACGTTAAGGATGATGAAAATTGTTTCTATTCCATTTATGGGTTTAACTCTATCTTTCTCAACAGAGAAGGAAAGGTCGGAGGAGTTGCCATATATATAAATGAAAACGTTAAATTCACAAATATGTTTGTAGATGCGCAATCAGCTGAGGTGCTGAAAATTGATATTGAATTTGCGAATAAATTAAGTGCGACAGTTCTAGCAATATATCGTCCGCCTAGTAAAAGAATCTCACTCTTTGTAAACGAATTGGAACAAATTTTAAACAATATTGCACCCAAAAAAAAAAAATTGTAATGATAGGAGACATAAATTGACATAATCAAACAAAATTCAAATATGTCAAAATATCTGAGTCTAATGACGTCCAATGGTTTACGGTGTATGGTCTCAAAAGCAACTAGAGAAGATGAAAACTCAATAGCAAAAACTTGTATTGACCATCTCTTCATTAGATGGGACAGAAGACTTGAAGAAGCATATGCTGCCGTAGTAACATCTGGTATATCTGATCATCATGCTCTACTAGGTTGTATAAAAGAATCCAACTCATTTGTAAGGGAAAATATACAGAATGATGTAATACATAAAATTAGCAGTCACAAAGTAAACTACCATATATCTAAAGTTAATTGGGAAGATGTAATCAACAGATCCAAAAACACAAATGATCTTTTCGATAATATAAATAACATATTCGCAGAGATATATAACAACTCCAAAACTGCACAAGCAAAATATAAGAAACGGAACCCATACCCATGGCTTACTGAAAACATTCTGAAAATATGTAATACCAGAGACATACTATATAAAAAGTGGTCGCAAAATAAATTAAACAAAACTAATGAAACTGTATATAAAGCGTTTAATAACAAACTAAATAAACAAATAATAAAAGCAAAAAATGATAATTTTTATAACGAATTCGCAAAAAACAGATTCAGCATACGTGGAACCTGGCAAACTATAAATAAAATAATCGGAAGAAAGTGAATAATATCGATGAAAAAATTAAATCAAGTTTTAAAAATGAGAATGTCAAAGACATAGCTGATAACTTCGCCATCAACATCAATCAAAATGTAATAAATATTATACACACGTGTGACATAACAACTTTAAACACGACTGTTGAAAGAATCGTTCCCAACTCAATATATATTGAATATGCCACAGAACCTGAAATAAATGCCATTATCAAAACACTAAATATAAGCAAGAGTCCAGGATTGGATAACATCAGAGACATCGACTTAAAAAGCAATGCAAACACTCTCACTCCAATAATAACAAAACTCATAAATGATAGCCTACGCGAATCATCAGTGCCACAAATCTTTAAGACATCAATAATAAGGCCCATTTATAAGGGAGGAAATAAATGGATTATGGTAACTATAGGCCGATATCTATCTTACCTGTTTTAGAAAAAGTACTAGAGGAAATAGTAGTTAGAAGACTTACGAGATTTTTAACGAAGTACAAAATCATAAATAAATATCAATATGGTTTTCAAAACAACAAAAATATAAACCAACTACTTGGTCATTTCACAAATTACATAAATAAAAACCTAAGTCAACAAAACCACTGCCTTGCGCTATTCATTGATTTTAGTAAGGCATTCGATACTCTATCACATGAAAAGATGATAAATCTTTTAGTAAAAAGTGGTATCAGAGGACATTGCCTACGTTGGTGTGAGGAATATATATCGCACAGGTTTTTTACTGTGCGCATCGACAAAACAGACAGCAACAAAATGCCCATAATGTACGGAGTTCCACAGGGATCAAAATTAGGACCAATATTATACCTCATTTACACTAATGAAATGACACAAAACTTATATCACAGCACATCGTTCACATACGCAGACGTTACTGCTATAGTTGTTTGCAAGAATGATATAGGTGCTGCTACCAACGCAATGCAGAATGAACTCAACGTAATTTCAAGATGGTGCCACGATAATGGTCTTATAATAAACACCAATAAAAAAAAAAGTTATGCACATAAGATCAAGGAATGTACCAAAATGCAACACTTCCTTAACTTTTCACAACTTCGATTGCCTTCATTCATCTTTCCACCAGTCAAGTCAACATACCGAAGAAAAGTGTACAGCACACATAGAATTTGTTGAGAGTTATAAATACTTAGGAGTCCATCTCGACCGCAATCTCAAATGGAAAGAACATATCGACGAGTTAATGAAAAAACTAGGTAAATCTGCCTTTGCGCTTTACCACCTTGGGAATTGCGAAAAGCTTCGTGGATCGGAGACTAAAATGTAATTTATTAAGAAATAACAGTCAATAAAGATGAAAAAAAAACCCAACTCGCAATATTCAAATTGATATCCCTTTGGTTCATTCGGTTATCTATGAAAAATCATTTTTTGTTCGAGTTGATCGTTTTTGGCATTATTTGCCTACCCATCTTAAATTATTTTCGTGCTCATATAACTCGTTCAGAGACAAACTCTTAGATTACATTAATGGTCATTTGATCCCAATAAATTGATAAGTAGTTTTTTCACATTTTGAACTAGCTGCCATAGGACCATCGTATTGTCTTTTATTTCAATGTTCATCTGGCTGGGGAGCCTAAGATATAAAATTAGTTTATATAACTTTTTTATGAAATATATGGATTATTTAGTTATTTAATTACAACTTTAGCATAGAATTGTCTGTACAATGCATTATTAATTGGCCTTATAAGGCATCCTGTGTATTGATATTTATAATAAAATTAAATGAAAAATGAAAAAAAAATTGACGAAATATGTATGCAGAAAATGCATGGACATCAATTGTGATATCTCCTTGCAGGTTAAATTATCGGCATTGCGTTCATTGACCTCCACATTGACAAGGATGATGATTTATTAATGTCTATGTCATGTCCCTCTATCTGTGAAATCAATGTAGAGCATTTAAAAATATGACACTGAATTTTTATCCTACCCAATTTTCAGTGGTATAGGAAATTACCTCCGGAGTCGACTCCAGAGTAGTAGACGTGAAAAAAACTGGTCTGTTGTCGGAGTCGAAGGAAAAAAAGTTCGAGTCCGAAACCCTGATCCTTATAGTTATAGGTAGAATCCTTTAATGAAATTGAATTATAATATCATTAAAACTAGTACAATGAAACTCACAAACGGGTTATGTCAGCAGGGTATCCAAGGTGTAACTTTCACAAACTCGTTGCCAAATAAACATGCGAATCGGATGAAATGTAAACAGTATATTACTACCAACCGATTTCTTCAAATCTAATGAAGGAATTGACTCTGCAATTGCAATCTAATCTTGACAAAAAATGTCCATTCTGAAATCTGTTCGAGATACTAATTTTAGTTATTGCGAGCAAAAGACAGATTAAACAGAATTGGCGGATGAGTATTAATTGCTGTTCATAATTTCATTGCATTAGAGCGAATTATGATTACTGAATAACCTTATATTGTTTGTGTTAAAATAAAATATTTAAATCATTCCTTATTTATAACGTGGTCTTACATTGCCCCGAATTCAGAATTAATAAAAGGAGTTTCATTACGCCATTCGTCAAATTCTAAACTGATTTGTGTGTACGATTTTAATTTAACGAACTTGACTTGGGTTTCGGGAGACAATATAGTAGATTATGTACCTGTTTCATCAACAGATTTAAATTTTACCAATTTGCAAAAGCTAGAAATGCATTCAACAGTGAAAATTCAAGGTGTTATTCAAATTACTTAATTAAGATGCGAATAATTTCCATAGAAATCCTAAAAACTTTTATAAATTTGTAAACTCTAAAAGAAAAGTACGTGAATTTCCTAATAGCATGAGACTTGGTTGTAGAGAATCATATGAACCTTATGACATTGCAAATATGTTTGCTGTTCTTTTTTTCGAAACACCTACTAATTTCCATTTAACTCCTTTAATGTTTACAGTTTTTCTTTACAGAGGATGACGTATTAAATGGTCTATTGTCAATGAAATATTCAAACTCGCCAGGTCCGGATGGTGTATCGACTTCTATTTAAAAATCATGTGCGTATGAAATATATAGTCCCCTAACAATTATTTTCAATGATTTTTTGATATTGGGATATTTCCCTCTTATCTGGAGATCTAGCTTTATTATTCCTTGGGATAAGTCTGACAGTAGATGCGTGATTGAAAATTATGGAGGTATTGCAAAACTAAGCGCAATTTCTAATGCAAAATAACTCATTTTGCTAGATCTATAATATCACCCATGGTAGAACAAATATAAGGTAAAGTAAATACTACAACAAATACAACTCAACAATAACCACAAAGGAATTTGTTTTTGTTTGTAACGTTACTGTCACCGGTACATGTAAACAAAACAAGGAAATATCTATAAATTATTGGAATTTATTTATTGCGTTAAATAGAAATTTAGCACTTACCCCCCTTAAGGGGCATTTGAGAGTAGTCCCTCTTTCAGATGCAATGATTTAATGTACAGTTCTATAATGTTATTTTACATTTTTTTTAATTCAGTTTAAATTAATTTATTGAAATCATTTATAAATGATTTTAGCATTTTCTAATATTTCAGATTGCATTATTTAATTAATATAGATTTAGTTACTTCCCCCTTAATGGGCATTTGAGAGTAGTCCCTCTGTCAGAAGTTAAGATTTAATGTACATTTCTATAATGTTGTTTTTATAATTGTAAGTTAAACCTTTTGAAAGTCTTAGGGTTGTTTTAGTTTTTTAGCTTTTTGGCCCATAGGCCTTTTAATACAAAATAAAGCGCAAATTAAATTAATATCTTTCAAATTTGATTGAATATTTTGGAAAACATGAATTTTTTTCTTTATTTAAGCATACAGTATACAATACTTAAACTAGTGCTACGACTAGTCGCCTGGACTAACTAGTAACTTATTTGTGACTTTAATTTGCATTTATATATTTGTTTTAAGCAGACTTCGTTTGCACAGTAAATTAAGTTTGCCGGGAAAATCGATCAATAAGATCATGTGGTTTATACCTGTTGAGTGTTCTGTGCATGTTTTCTACGTTGAGAATTGGCAGAATTAGGTTGTTGTTATGGATGTGAAGTCTCTGTTGATGTTTTTTCGCTTGACGCGTAATTTCTTCCTTGACTGCTGGAACTGCTAGGTACCTTTGGAGGTTGCTATCTCTTATGTACCACGGAGCTTTGACAATATATCGCAGTACTTTGTTTTGAAATTTTTGAATTTGATTTATTAAACTGTTCTTTGCACATCCCCAAATTTGAATTCCATATAACCATACAGGTTTTAGGATCTGGTTATATATAAGAATTTTGTTTTGTATTGATAAGTTGGAGTTTCTTCCAATTAGCCAGTATTATAAGTTTGTTTTGGTAAAAATTCATGTAACACCGCGAAATATTCGTCGGAGACCCCCATTGTGGTATACCAATCTTCATATCTCGACGAGATAAAGCGATTTTGAGATGTGTGTCCGTCCGTCCGTCTGTCCATTATAAATTGTAAACACGCTCCAGGCCGCAATTATGAACCGATCGTCACGAAATTTTGTATGGAGATCAGATCAGATCAGAATAGATCCCTATTCTTTTTGGGTGAAATGGACCAAAAACATAATATTTATCCAATTTTCTAGCGGCTCTGTAGGTCTCAATAATAGTCCGATCAACGCGTAATTTTAAATAAGGTAAGAGTATATCACAAAGGAGAAGCTTGCAATTTGAGATGGCGATCGGATAATATGTAGAGGGTTAAATATACCAAAACTTTTGTGTGAAAATTGTGAAAATTTTTAATATACAGCTTATATCTTAATTCCTGGAAGTGACATTCCGGACAAGTGAGATATACTTGAAAGTGGAACGCTTGACCTTTCAATTGATGCCAATTATGTTGGTGTGCATTATCAGATAACAGATAACAAGTCGAAATTACACATCAATAGTCACGAAATTTTGCACCGGATAAGAGTATAGGTCGAAAAAGATGCCTACAATTTTGAATGATGATCTGATATTCTTTAGCGGGTTAAATGGACCATTACTTTTGTATGAAAAATATAAAAATTTTATTTTTGGTCGATATTTTAATTCCTTGAGGACATATATATTTCGCAAAGTAGCCTACATATGGAAAAAAAATACTGACCTTTCCTCTGATGTAAATTGCAATAAAGTGTTTGCTAGATAACGGGCCTACTGCCTAATATATAATGGGTTCTGTGTAGAGAACCACATTTTTATCCCATGCTACATATTGTCCCTCAAAAAGTTTATGTAACACCACAAAATATTCGTCTTAGACCCCTTATTTGGTATGCCAAAATTCATATCTCGACGAGATAAAGCGATTTAGCGATGTGTGTCCTTCCATTAAAAATTGTAAACAAGCATAAGGCCGCAATTATGGACCGATTGTAACGATTTTTTTAAGGAGGTTGGGTTCGGGCCAGAATATAAATGGTTAGTTTTTGGTGATGATCATGAAATGTTCAGGGGATTAAATGGACCAAAAACAAAATGTTAACCAATTTTGTAGCGGCTCTGTAGGTCAAAATAATAACCCGCAAAATTTAAACAAAGTTTGAGTTCAAGGCGACTTTAATACCAAAGTGGGGAATGATGAAGTAAATGGAGTAACTGGAAGGTATGGACTTGGAGAAAGGAATGAGAGAGGAGACAGATTAATTAAATTTTGTCAAGAGTTTAAGATGACCATTACAAACACAACATTCCGATTACATCCCAGGAGACTTTATACATGGAGATCACCAGTAGATAACAGAAGGAATATCGTTCGAAATCAAATTGACTTCATAATGATCAACAGCAGATTTAGATCTTGTGTAACGAAATGCTCAACATACCGAGGAGCTGATGTACCATCCGACCACAACCTGTTGATGCTCAATATTAGATAAATATTATTAGATAAATACTGAGATACTCAATAACCCATTTACCAGAAATGAAGTGAAGATGCAAATTAGTAACAAACTGGAAGTCATCGATTCAAACGATGTAGAAAATATATGGAACAAAGTCAAGGACACAATGTGCGAAATAACAAAAAATTATCTTAGAAACTGTACAAGAAGAACACAACAAGAATGGATGAACGATGAAATTATGGAGCTTCATGAGGAACGAAGGAAATACAAAAACGTTGACTATGAACGTTACTGGGAAATCAACAAGGAAATTCGCACTGCTACCCGAGCTGCAAAAAATGATCTACTCAATCAAAAATGTAGAGAAATTGAACATCTGCAAAACATTCATGATGACTATAATATACATAAAAAATTAAAGAGTCCGCAGGAGTGTATAGGAAGGCATCACCAGCATTACTAATGGATGACAACAATCAGCCAATTTTCGAGACATTACACATAAAGGATCGATAGAAAAACTATATTGAACAATTATTCACAGACGACCAACGATCAAGAAATGATCAGAACACAATTAATTATATAACGGGAAACCCAATCACTACAGCCGAAGTAGAATATGCGATTCAATCGATAAAAGAAAAAAAAATCAACAGGACCCGACGAAATTCCTTCCGAAATCTTAAAATTAATTGATGGAAACAACATCTCACTCATTACACGACTTTTTAATCATGTGTATGGTACTGGCCAATATCCAAACGATTGGTTGAAGTCTACTTTTATTGCAATAGCAAAAAAATCTAATGAAATAATTCACAAAAGAATTTACTCCAAATGTGAAAGAGTTATGGGAGAGTCCCAATTCGGCTTCAAGGAAGGTATGGGTACCAGAGAAGCCCTACTATCCATCCAATTACTTGTACAGAAATGCAGAGATGTCCACAAAGATGTTTATATATGCTTTATCGATTATGAAAAGGCATTTGATACCATCCAACACGACAAATTGATTAATATACTGAGGGAAATAGGAATAGAAGAAAACGAAATTAGTTGCATACAGAATCTATATTGGAACCAAACTGCAAGAATCGAAATAAATGGTGAACTGACTGACGACATTCCCATATCAAAAGGAGTCCGGCAAGGGTGCATAATCACCGCCCCTCTTTAATATATATTCCCAAAAAATATTTCATGAGTCAATCGAAGGAGAACGAATTGGAATAAGAGTTCAGGGTAAAATTATAAATAACATACGGTACGCTGATGATACCACAATTATTGCCGGCAGTATATCTGGGCTACTACAGCTTCTAGACAAGCTCACGTACGTAAGTGAAACATATGGCCTCAAAATAAATACAAAAAAGACAAAATACATGATTGTTAGTCGAAAAGATGCAAAAAGATGAACTTGTCGAACGTGTAAAAACTTTTAAATACCTTGGCGTTTCAATTAACGACCAATGGAATATTTCAAACGAAATAAAGCGCCGAGTGGAGATGGCCAGAAACGCCTTTTTTAAATACAAAAAAAAACACTTACTAATCACGAATTAAGTCTCGCAACCAAGATAAAATTCGTCAAATGTTATATTTGGTCTATACTATTATATACCGTAGAAACTTGGACCATCAAGAGTGCAGATCAAAAAAGAATTCAAGCATTTGAAATGTGGGTCTATAGAAGAATACTTAAGATACCCTATACATCGCACATTTCAAACCAAGAAGTTCTCAGACGAATGCATGTCGACAGGCAACTCTTACACACGGTCAAATCGAGAAAAATCGCATACCTTGGACACCTGATGAGAAATGACAAATATAGATTTATACAATGCATTATTAAATGCAACATAGAAGGACAACGACCAAGAGACAGAAGAGAGATATACTGGCTAAGTAATATCTAAGAGTGGACTGGATACAGAGATGAAACAAATCTGCTACATGCTGCTAAAAATCGAGAGCTGTTTATAATTTCATAAAATAAAATAACATAACATGTACATATGATATATATAAATGTAATGTATACTATTGTATGATCGCTTTATATCCGAATAACGGATCCGCAAATAAAGAAGAAGCTTATATATATTCGAAATGATATATTTTTTCCTCAAAAAATATATATCCCTAATGTACATCGAAATAGAAATAAATATATAAAATATCGTATGGAATTTGACACTAACGTTACATCCCAGTTCAGTCAGCTGTGTATTGCTGTTACCTTTTATTGTTCTACCATGAATATCACCTTACAAACAGGATTTCGTTAAGGGTAGGTTAACCTTGACAAATTTATTGCAGCTTACATGTCACGTTCACAATGGATTCCTGAATAAATGCCAAACTGAGGTTATATACACAGATTTCAGCAGGGCCTTTAACAAAGCTGTAAATGAATTGTTAATACATAAACTTGATTGTATGGGTTTCACATCAGTACTCTTGTCATCGATACGTTTTTATTTACAGAACCGAATTCAAAGGGTGTTCTTTAATGATATTCTCTCAAAAAATATAACTGTGTATTATGGTGTTCCTCAAGGTAGCCATTTAGGTCCATTACATTTTTTACTCTACTTAAATGACCTTCTATCTGTTATTCGTTAAACATAAAAAATGTAAAAAACTTAATTTTAATTTTCGCACAAATTGTATAATGTAGATTTGTTCGTGGATCTTGGAGTTATTCTAGACAGTAACTCTTTTGTAACTGTCTAACTGGCTGATGTTTTACTGTAGACGGTTTTCGCTAGTCTGCTAACCCGCCATATTCCGGAATATGAGGTTTAGGCGCTCCCTACGTTAAGGGGAGGTGGTGCCCTCTCGGTCGGCAGGGGCGGGAAAGTGTGGCGCTGGGAACGATCGCAAAAAAAGATTATACCCCCTCTAGAAATAAAACTGTATGGAGTATTGTGAAATGCGTGTAAATGCGAAATCCTCAAAATCACTTGATGTGCATTCGGTTTACCAATACAGCGAATTCTTCTCTTTTAACCCTGCTATTATGTCAGGGTCATTTGTGACCCAAACCGTATTTATCATCACCGTATTTATTACTGGTGTAATATAATTGAACGTTCTTACTACTCAGTGCATGAATTGTTTAGATACACTGAATTTTATTAATTTCAACAATATTTTATGCTTAGAAGTTTTTATATTGAAAGTACCTTCACATAACAGGTTGGGGTAATTTTATATAATGTGGCATGTTAAAATTTAATTTTATTTTCTTAGCAACAAAACAAAAAATAAAGAACGAATCCTTATGCTTTCAGTTCTGTGCTGAATTTCTTGCCGATAGTATTGACATCGAATTGATGTCAATTTTTAGATCTTTATTCAATTTATTAATGACCAGATAAAAAATTTTGCCTAACAAACTTATTGCAATGATCCCAAGTATTAAAAAGAGTTTAAAAATGTATACCATTGAATTTTTTCAATAAAAATCCAAAAAATACATACAAGAACCGTGGATTTCATTTTCGGGATAGATCGGATAGAGTTCTCATACCGCTAAATTTTTTAAAAACAGATTCCTCAAAAACTTTATTGATGTGCCAGTTTATTTATTGAAAAGGAAATGATCAACAGAAAACGCTATTAAATCCGAGATATTTTCCAAAAACGTTTTTCAACGTTCTAGTGGGTGAATTTCACGATCTATCACGATGACAGTCAAAAAACTAAAATATATATTTTTAAAACTTACGCACTACTTTTTGGCTTTTAGCAGTATATTACTTTGATGCTGTGTGGGCTACATAGTCAAACGCGAGGATTAAACTATTGATGGTGCTATGTAATACCCGAATACGCGTCGCAGTTAGATTAAAAATACAAAAAGCAACTACATTCCGGCTTCAAAATGTCAGGATCCGTTATAGGTGGATGGACTGGAAATTTTTAAAAATGATACATTAGACGTATAATGTTCGTTTTGTATTCTTCTACTCTTACATTAAGCACATATACGTAATTTTAACGGTGTGACCAGAAATCGAATAACAACGTAAAAAGTACTTTGTTTCAACTTGTTTTTACCTAATTTTATTCATTTACGCGGTTATAACTTCCACGCATATAAAAATTTTAGCCGCATTAAACACATTAAATTTTGAACACATTAAATTTTGTTCAAAAACACTTCGTTTGGTCCATTTTTATGGTACACTTTAATAGTTCGCTTATTATAATTATGCGAACCTTGGCCTGTACGTGTGTTGTGTTTGTCAATACTCATAATATTATACCCCTGCATACATTTGGAACATTGTTGGATGATTGTTTGATCAGATTATTCTTCTGCGCTTCTTTCCGGCAATCTTTTAGCGAATTTTTATATAATTATTTTATTTGGGATTCACAGACGATTGCACTGCTCAACAAAATTGAAAAGGTTGAATGTTTCAACCGAAATTTTTTTCGTTTCTAACTGTAATCCGCGAGTTATTTTCAAATCCGGTCTCGATTCTCCATCAGTTAGAAACGAGAAAAAATTCGGTTGAAACAAAAGTCGTGTTGACCAGTGTTGTCAAAAATTAATGTCTATAATCAAACGCAACGAAGAATCTTGTATTATGCTGTTCGGCGATCTTTCTGCGAATTTGTATTATGTTTCGCTGTTGTTAGTGCAGGCGAATAATATATTATTCTTCCGAACCCCGATCACGCGATTGTTACTAAAATTTTTGGTCTGGTTCCATGTAATTCTCATATACACATTCTACATAACTTTGATATAAATGGCATGTATTATGAGTATTGACAAACACAACACATGTCCGGGTTTTGCCAAGTGAAATAAAGAAAGTGAATGGAACCAGTATACAAACACTACAACATAAGGAATAATTAAAAATTATAAAAAATCAGTAAAGAAAACAAAAAGGATAAAAATCAAAGACAACAAATGAAAGAAACAGATAACAAAGAAGAATGAAAAGTAAATTTCCTTTAATTTTTTCTTTATATTTTCTTCTTCTTAAGATCTTCCATATGATTCGAGACTTTTTCTTACGCGATAGAAAATGTTTGCAGGGACGTGACATTTATATCAAAGTAGTAGTATTTATGTATGTAGAAAGTTTATATACAACCAAATCAAACATTTCAGTAACAATCGCGTGAATGGGGTTCGGAAGAATATTCTATTATTCGCCTGTACTAACAACAGCAAAACATTCGCAGAAACATCGCCGAACAGCATAATAGAAGATTCTTCGTTGCGTTTGATTACACTGTGCAACATTTTTAAGGTGATCTTGTGCAAACAATTCGAACTGAGGATTTTTTGAAAGTACAGACCCAAACGACAAGAAACCCTAGTTGGGTTTTGTTGTGTCAGATCCAGCTCAGATTTTATGGCCCCATCTAAACATGGTTAAATATTGGGTTTTTAAAGAAAATCGGGGCTATATCTCTGAAACCAATGCGAATCTTCTTCTGACCTCTGAAGCAAATTTGTAGATAAGGACAAGAATAAAATATTTGGAGAAATAATGAACTCGAAAAACTACATTTATTGCCTCAAATTTCAAAATATATGCAAAAATTCCATAATTTTTATACATTTCGCACCGTATCTCCAAAACCGTTAATTTTTTCTGAACATTTTCTTTTGGAAAAATATTTTCTGGAATGTAATACACATCTCTTCAGAACATGTCATTGTTGTAAAATGCATCCAAGCCCTTGTTTTCAGTACATTTTTCAACGACGATTTAATAAAAATGTCAATAATGTAGTGAAATCCGAAATGCGAGAATAAGCTGTTGGTGTGAACTGTGTTTGAAATACGTGTTGTAAAAGATATGATGCAAAATACCGCTGAAACAACATGAAGTTAGCATTTTAGAGTTTCAGAGTGTTCTAAAGAATTGTTGAGAACTTTATTTGGACGATTTTTGCAAAAGGTTACTTGGTTCAACTCCCAATAGTTTAGCCGATACTGACCAGAATTTCAGCAATTATGTAAATTTTTCTATATTTGATCGATTCTGATGCCATAGCTGGAGTTTTTCTTATGTGGTTGCTTCAAAAGATAAGTTCTACTAGTTAAGAGCTACAATATTTGTAAAGACAGCAAGGCCAAATTCCTATTCGTTTCTGAGATAAAGGCCTGATAAATGCAAAAAAGTGTAGATTTAGCCCAGTTTAGATGAGGCCATAAAATCCGAACTGGATCTGACAGGACAAAACCCTACTAGGGTTTTTGTAGTCTAAATATTTACTTTCAAAAAATGCATACAAGAAGTTGTTTGCATTTTCAGTGATGCATAGTGTTATAGACATTATTTTTGACAATCGTCTGTAAATGCCAAATTAAATAATTATATAAAAATTCGGTAAAAGATCACCGGAAAGAAGAATGACAGATAAATAATCAGATCAAAAAATCTTCCAACAATCTTCCAAATGTTTGCAGGGTGTATACAATTAATATGTCCATATTTACATTAGACAATTTTCCTTGCGGCAATTCACAGTTTGCCGGAGAGAGGGGTGAAGCATATGGTAACCCTTTGCCTCTCAGCACCCTCTTTCACCTACAACTAACAATTGCCACAAGGAAAATTGCCTAATGTAAATATGGACTATGAGAAACGGTAAGGGCCTATAGCTCTGCGTGTTGAGTGTGCGTTCAAAAATACAAAAACAAAATACATGTATTTCACAAAACACACACTTTTATTCATGTAATTTCATTCAATTGAAATAGTGTTAACCCTACGGAACGGGTACAAAAGTATATATGGGCTAAAAGAGGATGCCTGAGAGCATAATTTTGCGAATACAAAATTTTAATTTTAAAACGTTTCTTAAAGATAAAAATCCTACCTACCTATTATTAAAAAATTGGAGTCAGAGAAACGAGACTAAAACTACTATGTTCATAGATGAGAAAAAAGCCGGAGGGCTTTTCAAATAAATCGCGGTCAAAGTTCACAGGAAACCACAAGTCCTATCGAAATGGGTATAAAGAAACTGTTGTAGCTGTGAAAATTCTGTAGAGGATCGATCTTTATGATTTGTTTAAGGATTCTACCAATTTTGAGATATAAAAGTTCAGGTCAAATTTTTATTATTTTTTTTGTTTGTTAGGATGTCGCAATTTTGCTTGAAAACGGCAAGACTTATCGAAGCGGAAGTAGCGAAAATCGTATAACTGTGAGAATTCTCTAGAAGATTGGCTTTTGGGATTTTTCCTAGGTTGCACAATTTTTGAGATATATAAGTTTAAGTTGGGAAATCACAGTCATGACATTGTTTTATTAGGAGGCGATACAGTCAGTGCATTGTCCCAATTTAAACTTCTATATCTCAAAAATTGTAAAACCTACGAAAATATCAATCTTGTAGAGAATTTTCACAGCTACAACATTTACTATTTTTTATTTTTCTCATCTATTAAAATTGCTGTTTCAGAATCCGCATAAACTTTCCAGGTGTAAGCACCTTCCATTTAAAGTTGGTTCAGGCTACGAAAGAAACTAAAAAAGAATAATCAGCAGCATTGCTTAAAATAAAAAAGTCCCCGGAAAAGAGAGGTTAACTCGCAAACATTTTTAAAAATATCAGATTCGACTCTCCAATTCGTGTTATATATTTTTAATAGGGATAGAGTATTGACCGTCTACATAGAAAGAATCTTAAATAGTTATGATCCTAAATTCCGGAAAAGATTTGAAGTGATTCAAATCATATCGACCCATCAATATACTATCCTCTTCACCGCTCTTCAAAACCACCTTTGTGCATCTTGGCATCATAACAAAACTGTGTGGAACATTCCCAAGTTCTTCAATAGTTATTTGCCAACATCAAAAGTTTATGGAAAAAACAAAGTATTTTCCGAAAAATATAATGGCAGGATTCCGCCGTGCAGTATTCAAGGTCCAATTCTTTATTGAAATTGAAAAGCGAAACACATACATCCACCCGTCAGAAAAACTACAAACTCTTCTAGAATATAGAATATGAATTGTATTGACAATATCCTAATCAAATATCGCCAGTTTTTATGATATGAATATTTATGTACGTTTATGTATGGAAAATTATATGAGTAAAGAAATAAACGGAAAAGCACATATTTTGATTTTTAACACATTAGTGCATAGCCTCCGATATACCGGACCAAGTGAAAATGGAAGCAAATTTCTAAAACTAGGCGTTTATAGAATATGTTCAATTCCAGAATATACACAACAAGTTCTCTTGCGCTGTCGATGAATTTTCTCAATGCGTAATGCTTGCGAATAGGGTGTCCAAAACCGAAACCGTTTAACCGGCTTTGAGCTACAAATCCAAGACCGGTTTTTGCCAAAAACGTCATTTTCGGTTAACCGAAAAACCCGGTTATTTGTGTCAGTTAACCAGTTTTAAAAAATAGTAATATTTTTAATATTAAATTAATGTTGTATTCTTGAAAGTAAACTAAACTTAACTTAACATTAAATTATGTATATACTAGCATATGCTGTAGGGGCACCTGTAGATACCCTTATGCATTTAGATTTTTGATTTATTATGGCACCCCCTATAATAAGAGTTGGACATCTCTTCTTACATCTGTTGTCGGTCCGAATGTTAACTTACATTATGGTTTACAGATGTTATCGTACATTACACTTTTTTAACATTCTATTTATAGAACTTCACTTGGGATGAGATCGCTCTGTTAGCTCTGTTCTGTTTTCTGAGTTTGTGATCACCAACACATCAAACATTAACATCACAGCATAATCGGTTGTTGTTCGCCCTAAGCTCGATAGTAACCCAAGCTTACGATAGCTTAGTGGGTGTGTTGTGCGCTATGGGTCGTGGAACCCAGGTTCGATTCCCACGACCAGCGATGTTTTTTTTTATTTTTCTTACTACTATAATTTAAAAAAATTGTTTTTTTTTATAGATTTTTGTTTTCTTTATCTTACAACTTAATGGAATTTATAACAAGATAAATGCACTTAAATTTCTTCCCAAAAGCTTTGATTTTTCCGGATGTTAAAATTTCCCTTTTGTAACTGAAAGTGGAGAGAAATGCTTTCCCTTTTCATTACCTTTCTCTTTTCATTTGATGGCATACCAACACAAAGGCAAAATTGTCATATTTCGTTGAGTGAAATATATTTTTTTTATGATTTTTATTAGAAGCCATATTGAATCTGGAATTTTGATTCTGTATTGGTAATTCAGCCATTTCTCTTGCAAAATAGCCGAGGTTACAAAAGGTGGCTAAGGGTGAAATTTGCTGATCATTTTGTTCTAACCTTGAAAGTGTTCATTTCATAATCCAAGTACTTCATTATTACTCCTTAAAAACGTATTACCATTTCAAGTGAATAAAGTTACATCCTTGAACCAATTTCTGTCAAAATCCTTGTTCAAGAGAAAAAAAGACATTACGTGAAACATATTTGTTGTCATATTAACCAAAAGTGGCTGTTCACAGTATTAGAGTGGCAATTAGTTCGTTTTTTTGCTAACCTGTAAATTTTACCAAAAATATCTGGTAGTCACAATCGACATTTTTATCCTTGAAGGGGTTTAAAGTTCTTTGGTGGCTTGATGCAAAATCCTGTTCCTGAACACTTGGAAATTTGTTCCCTGGCTATATTATTCAAATTCTTTTGGATATTTCTACTTTGGTAAGCCCAAGACAACCACATAAAACCTCTCTAATATACGAGAGCTAATTTTCCATTGGTATGTTTTGCATTCTTATGTCTCTAGAACACCCTTGTACCTGGTTCTAAAATCTATTCCCCCTTGGTCCTACAAGCTTTGTATCCAGAGATATTCATCAAGTACATGCAGTGTTTAGTCGTTTTCGGAGCTCGTGTTAAGTGGTTGTATAGCCATCCATGCCGACGGGAAAAATTGTGATGAAAAGTTGTTTTAAAAACCGTCTTAGAACAGTGATCCTCGATTGAATAGTGAATTCCAGATCTCTTTGATTAATATTAAAGTCAGAAACTAGTGTCTATTACATTCTTTTTTTCCTTCTTAAGACGTTAAATTAAGTTAATTTTTCATTCTGAAATTACAAAAATTGTCTATTGTTTGGTGGTAAATGGTGTGAGAAAAATTTATACTCTCTTGTAAAACGGCGATCACATAGAAACGTTCGGAATCGAATCAACAATCTATCTAAATTGAAAAAAAAAAATTAAAAAGATCATTAAAATTAATCGAAGTGCTTTTAGTTTTGTGTTAAATAGTTCTGAAAGAGTTTGAATTGCAAAAAAAAAATCACATCTGATCATAAAAACATTAAATAAGTGGTAAAACTTGCATGAAATACATAATCTGATTGCTAAAAGTGAGATAAATCGACGTTTGGAGCTTGCTGTGGGTATATTAAACAACCACCCCTACCCCCTCGAAAGGCCTTTCAACGTGGGAGCAGCGCCAATTAACAAGTAAGTGGTCAAACTCTTATACTCATATTAAATAAACACAAAAAGTGCTAAGAAACCCAGAGAATAAACAGAAAAACCGTCATATCTCTCAATTCATACAATCATTCTAAAAGTTGCAAAAATTAAAAGCAACTTGTTTTCAAAAATTTTTAAAACTTTTGAATTTATTATGATTTAAAATAAATTTAAAAAAATATCCTTGGGTTTATTTGTGTTTGTTTGATCGTTTTGCGTTTATACACTAGTGATGTAAATCTGGTTGTAATTTTAATGTTAAGCACAGTGTTAACAGTTGACAAGCTGTTAAAGGTATTGTTCCTCTGTTAGCTTTGTTAAAGAGAGAGTATAGTTTGAAAAGCACTGCTTTGGTAAATTTTTCAATTGCTAATAACTAATTTTTGTTTGGATTTTTGTTTAATAAATTTTACGATTTATCATTACTATTGCAACCAGTAAACATCATTAGTCATTGTTTTTATATTTGATGTGATTTTGCTATTTAATTCGATCCTGATTATTACAAATTCGCGTTTAAATCCTCGTTAAAAAATTCAAAGCTGATGACATACGCTAGTATGTGTGTGTGTGCATAAACCCATTCAGGTCATTGCACTCACAGATGTTTTGATGACCATAATCAGAAAGGAAACAAAAGAAAGAACACACACATAGATGTTTGGTATATTAATGGTCTTTCTAATGCCGTCGAGTTAATGTAAACTATTTTGCTTCGAACCGAAATTTCTATTTCCTGGCCGATTTTACATCCACATCCATGGATGTATAATATGCATATTTTTGAAAAGAAGAAGACTGAAATGAAAAACGAAGTTCAATTAATTAATTAATTTACTACCTCACACCATTGCACACTTACATCAAAGAAATAATATTTGTTTATGAATTACTATATCCCCACATACGTATTTGACTTATACTGATATTTAAAATTTGAAACTCATATATCTGGCTCAAAACTTGTTGATATATTTCTATATGTTTTTTTTTTGTTTTTTTAACCAAAGCTAGTGATTTTTTATTGATATTTAGTATGAATTTTATATATCTTGAATCTTCGCTTTCGATATTATTTTGTCTGCTTCATTTCTTAGCTGTCGAATTAAGTTGAGGATTATTTATAAAATTATTATTTTAAATTTATTTTCAATAAAATGTCTGATTTTGTAATTATGCATTAAACGACTTTTTTTGAGTCTGATTAGTAGGGGTTCAGAATAGACGGGTAAGGAAATGGATTTGGGTTTACTATGAGTAATTCGATTTGTTTTTGGACTTGATAGTAAACAGGTAGGGAGGGTCTACATGCAATTTCCAGCTGTGCATGTCATAAACCAGCTATGGTGGAAATAACTCTTTCTTTCTATTTCTTACGGGACTATGGGTATTTTCTCTTCTCTTTTTCGATTTTCAACTACCTGTCTTTTGTCTTCTCTCGTCATTTAATGCACGCATAAAAAATTAAAACTGATAGTTCGCAAAAATTAGTTGTTGATCATTGGCAAGATCCCACCCCAACCCACGAGCAATAAAGCCGGTGAATATGCGTGTAGCCTATTGATCCAATTTAGTCAACATCCTTTGGAAACATTTTAGCTTAATTGAACCGATGCTCGCTACTGTTTTTGGCGCCCAACGTGGGGCCCGAGTGGTATATAATTTATCTATCCAATATTGAAAATTCTTGTTGTTTTTCTACAACGTAGCAAATCCACTTAGGTTCCTTTATTAATTGATTATATCCATTGTCTGCTATACGTTAATTTCTTACCTTTTATTTTCATTTTCCTGCCAGTATAACTTTTAGTCTTCGGAATTGTTATGTTTTGAATGCAGAGATGCTATGACATAATACCAGGATTGATGTTATTCTGCCCTCTTATTCTTCTTAGGAGTTTTCTTGGGACATTATGGTCGATTGAATTCAGTTATTGGAATTTGATTCTAGTACTGACATCAACTTTGATGTCTCAGATAAAGCTTTTATTTCTATCCTTTTTATGATTTGGAATTTACAGGCATTATGGATGATGTTTGTAACCATCGTAAAATCCTATCCATAGTCCTTTCTTTTTCCTAACTTTTATTTTCGGTATCCCTTTTTTTCATTCCCTCATGTCCTGGTTTATTTTTAAAATTTTTTTCTCAACCTTATCCTGATTTTCCGATCACCCGAAGAAATCAAACTCGTTCTTTGAATATTTTTGCCGATTTTTGATACAATTTTTTCTTATTTTTTTACTTTTATTTTGGTTTTTGGTCTGAACTTTGTTGATTTAAATAATGCCTCTGGAAAGGAGTTCTGAGGACATTTCTGCAAGCGGAGCAGCCGCTGCAGAGTATGCAATCATTTGCAGCATTTGTAACTCAGCCATACAGAATCCATCAGTTTTATTTGAAACTGCATGCAAGCACTCTTTCCACAAAATTTGTATTACCAATTACGTAAGGACACATTCTGATTGTCCCGTTTGCAATGCGAAAATTGTAGGCAATAGCAAGGGGTCAGGTTCTCAGAAATCTACACCCTCCGTTTCAACTAGATCGTCTTCTAAGGCGAAGAATTATGATTCTAATCGGACAGAAGATTCATCCCGCCAGGATTCTCTTCCTAATTCCAATTATTCCAATGGAACAAATGCTTCTCAACCAGATCTTACTGCTGATAATGTTCGAGATATTTTTTCGTCTTTGATGAGTAGTCAGCGGGCTGACCTTGTTGAGACTTTGACTGTTCAAATGGCCTCCATGGTGGAGAGAACAGTAGAGGCTAGCTTTGCTCGTCTGAATCTCAACACTGACCCTCAGACTCGTGATTCTTCGTCTCCGGTACTGCCCAGAGGTGGTCCAGAGATACCACATGTTAGTGATGTCGAACAGAGGGCGTTAGAGGAACTGTTAGGTATACCTCCTTCTAATAATGGACAAGGTACCAATCATTCTGATCGTGGTAACCATGGAGGAAATTCTGCTAACAGGTCTAGTGATAGCTTTCCATCAACCAGCAGCGATTTATCTACACGTCCTGACAAGGTTAGCCAGATAATTGCTAACTGGAAGTTAAAGTTTAGCGGAAGTTCCAATAGCATGCCAGTAGACAACTTCATTTATAGAGTAGAAGCTCTTACCCGACAGACCTTAAATGGCGATTTTGACACTCTTTGCCGAAGTGCGAGTGCTCTCTTTGATGGAAAGGCCAGTGATTGGTTCTGGAGGTACCATAGAACTGTGCGTGTGGTGCGTTGGTCCGGGCTTTGCACGGCTTTGCGACAGCAGTACAGGGACTCCAGAACCGACATTGACATTAAAGAGCTGATCCGTGACAGGAAACAAAAGCCAAATGAACCGTTTGATTCATTTTATGATTCTGTCATTGATTTACTCGATCGATTAAACAAACCAATTGATGACAGGACACTTGTTGAAATACTGCGCAGAAACTTACAGCCAGATATTCAACACGAAATTTTGAATATGACAATTAATTCCATGAGTCAATTGAGAGAGATCTGTCGCCGCCGAGAGTTTTTCCTGCAGGATATAACCCGACGACATGGATTCTCTGGTAGTAGAAGTAACAACTTCTCTAGACGAGCAGCGGAGCTTGACCTAGATGAACCTGTTGGTAATGAGTTATTTCTGCCTGAGGAAGTTTCAGAAGTCTCGTCCATTTGTTGGATCTGCAGGATGCCAGGACACAGATACCAGGAGTGCGTAGCCGATCGTACGGTATTCTGTTATGGCTGCGGTACACCTCAGCTTTATAAGCCAAATTGCAGCAAGTGTAAAGGAAGTTCAAAAAACTTCCAGGGTACAGCACTGAAGAGTGCGGCCAAACCATTGACTCATCAGCAGTCCCCAAAAACGAATTAAAGATCCTTGCTCGTCCTTCCGATTGTTCAGCTAAGGGTATCGAAGGCAAACAATCCTACCTTGATTGTTCTAATAATATATCTATTGAGTCAAGTAAAACCACCCCCGATAGCAACATTTTGATGAATAATTCTTCTTCTTCCCCAAAAGGACCTCGTCCTCTTATACCCTTTCACGTCAGATTAGAAAACTACAACAAAATTAGGAATCGTATTTTCAATAAAGAACCCAAAACTACTCGTTCTGCCAATAGAATCCGAGGTTTTTGGAAAAAAGTGAAATCCTTACAGAAAAAGTTTACCATTTCTATCCTTGAGAGGCCTGGTGACATTCGTCCTTATGCTGAGGTTCAGTTGTTAGGCAAGACTATGCGCGGTCTTTTGGATACAGGTGCATCCGTGACATGTTTTGGATCACAGGCAGCTGTTGATTACCTTGGTTCTGCATGTCCTTATAAAAAACTAAATACCATTATCAATACAGCGGATGGTAAACCACAGGCCATTGCTGGTGTTTTTACGACGGATGTCTCTTTTAGAGGTTTTACTCATCCTATTACAATATATATTGTGCCAAACCTGTCTCAAGACCTAATTTTGGGAATTGATTTTTGGCAGATGTTTAATCTTCTTCCCCCTTCTCTTCTGAAAAATGTCTCTAGTTTGGAACTGTCAGTACAAAATAATAGCTCGTTGGATCAGAAACAGTTGACCATGCAACAAAAGTATCAGCTCCAATGTGCGATCGATATGTTTCCCTCATTCGCGAAGGAGGGCCTGGGAAAAACCAATGTCATATGTCATACTATAAACACTGGTAATGCCACCCCCATAAAGCAAAGACATTTCCCAGTCTCTCCGGCGATAGAGAAACTTATCTACGAGGAGCTAGATCGCATGTTGTCCATGGGTGTTATTGAGGAATCCTCGAGTCCTTGGTCTTCTCCTATAGTATTATACAGGAAGCCAGGAAAAAACCGTTTATGTTTAGACAGTAGAAAATTGAATGCCGTAACTGAAGGAGATGCCTATCCACTTCCCCATATCGAGGGAATATTAAGTCGATTGCCCAAGGCCGAGTTCATAACCAGCCTTGATCTCAAGGACGCGTTTTGGCAGATACCTCTAGACGAATCGTCGAAAGGTAAGACTGCCTTCACTGTTCCTGGGAGACCGCTCTACCACTTTAAAGTCATGCCCTTCGGGCTATGTAACGCCCCACAAACAATGTGTAGGTTAATGGACAGAGTGGTTCCGGCGTCTCTCAGGACTGAAGTGTTGGTCTACCTGGATGATTTGCTAGTGGTATCTCCAACGTTTGAACGGCAAATTTTGTATGACAGAGGTACGGTACTTAGGACACGTTGTTGGAAACGGTACGATTAGGACCGATCCTGACAAGATTTCCGCCATCACCGAGTTTCCTATACCTAGATCCGTAAAACAAGTTCGACGATTTCTTGGTATGTCCGGTTGGTACCGGAAGTTCATCAGGAATTATGCTGCTATTTCTACCCCATTGACCGATTTTTTGAAAACCAACCGAAAATTTGTGTGGACCAATGAGGCCAAAAAATCCTTTGAAGATTTGAAGTCTATCCTTAGTTCAACCCCTGTCTTGCATAGTCCAGATTTCTCACAGCCTTTCTTTATACACTGTGATGCAAGCAAGACAGGAATAGGAGGAGCCTTGGTACAAAAGAATGCGGAGGGTGATGAGTTTCCGATAGCATTTATGTCTAAGAAACTCAACCAAGCCCAACGTAACTATAGCGTCACCGAACAAGAATGCTTAGCAGCAATTTTTTTTTTTATTGGCATATTCAATTTGAACTTAGCCTACTCACAAGAAAATACATATTTTAAGCTATTTATCAATATAATATATGTTTTGAATGTTTCTTATTCTAGTTCTTTGATGTATTGTTTCCATTCTTCCCTATTTCGGGCTATGAATCTGAGTTCGTTTATTGATTTGGACGTTTCTTTCTGGATTGTTCGCTTCCATGTAACTTTTGGTCTTCCTCTTCTTCTTGCACCTTGCGGATTCCATGATAGAGCTGATTGTGGTATATCATCGGTGTGTTTGCGCAGAGTATGCCCAAGCCAGCCATATTTCCTCATTCGAATGTCTTTTTCAATGCCATCTTGTTTTGTTACTTCCCATAATCTATCATTTGTTATGGTATTAGGCCACCATATTTTGAGAATTGCTCGAAGACATCTATTCACAAACGCTTGCATTTTGCTCGTCGTTGCCTTTGTCACAAGCCATGTCTCGCATCCATACAATAGTACTGTTTTGACGCAACTATTAAATATTAGTATTTTGGTGTGCAGACGTAGACTGTTATTACGCCATACATTGTTTAGCATTCCGAAAGCATTTCTGGCTTTGCGTATTCTAACCTCCATATCCTTTCTTGCCCCACCATCCGTCGTAATTTGACTTCCTAGGTATTCGAATTCGCTAGTATTTTGTAGGGTCTCGTCGTCTAAAAATATGCTTGTGTTAACTGCAGAGTTGATGGACATATTCTTTGTTTTGTTTATGTTGACTTTTAGTCCAACTTTACGTGCTTCATTTGCTAAACACGTAACTTTGGTTTGCATATCACTATGTCTGGCCGCAATTAATGCTACGTCGTCCGCGTATATTAGGTCTGAAAGCTTATTTGTAAGTCCCCAGGGAATTCCGAGTTGCTTGGCATTAACTACTTCGAAAACTATATCCAGGGCAGTAATGAAAAGAAGGGGAGATAAAGCACAACCCTGTTGTATAAGTTAGATACGTTGGACTTCAACTTCCCGAGCCTAGTCGATCACTAATGCTGATAGGCATCATCTGGCATCACCTCAGCAAGTTCCCTCTGCGGAGACCGTAGAGTGTTGATGCCAACGGGCGGCGGTTGTTGTTGTTTCGCTCACTTTGATACTCTTGCTCTCACAGGAAATTAATTGTAAATGTAGTAGAAAACGACAACGATCCTCTGCGATCACTGCAATCCTTGTTTGCAAGAACCTCTGCGTTCACTTGTCGTCTAGCATTGAAAGCGAAAGCACAAAGGCCTCTGTCGCCACCCCAAATTACAAAGGTAATTTTGTTGTTGTATTAGAAAAGAACATACTTGAACTCAATAAAGCCAATTATTATTTTATACAAAAGAATTGATACCGCTTTGTTTTTATTTATCTCTTTTCAATTTTCCCCACCAACGCCTCAAATAAACATTTGGTCGCATCGAGCCGGATTTGCTAAAATTGAGAAGTTGCCCGGAATAATTGTTTTTTCTTTTCTTCTACAAAGGAAAAAAATCACCAACAACACATCCCCCCTCACAACTTGCATCAGAAATCCATCTCTTCATCCATCATCATCAAAAAACCAGGTACGTAAGTTCAGTGAATTGTTTTTGTGAGCTTCAAAGTGCTATTTTTCGAGAAAAAAAAAGTGAAAAAGTGTTGTTTCTTAGTTTGTTCCGCGGTACTGGTCGCCTTTGTTTCACCCTATTTCGCGGTATCATATTAAATACAGTCCACTCCAATAAAATATTGTCTCTGAAATCGTTGAACTTGACTTAAAATTGAGTACCAATCGTATTAATTTCCGTTTCGTCGCGAAATAATCGATTTTTCTAATAAATTTGCCATTAT
Organism: Musca autumnalis; assembly: GCF_047663935.1. Taxonomy (NCBI): domain Eukaryota; kingdom Metazoa; phylum Arthropoda; class Insecta; order Diptera; family Muscidae; genus Musca; species Musca autumnalis. The sequence continues at coordinate 131,028,132 of NW_027411644.1, forward strand.
TTGATTAATAGTTTACGCATAAAAATATCTTGTTTGGTTAAACTAATTTGCCGCCATAGAGTGCATTTATTTTTGTTTGCTTATTGCAATAATTCCCCACACATTTGTTCTGTTGAGAGATCATATTTTCTACTACTCCCAACAACAATAATATTCATACTCCCTTTATTATTGCAATTCCAAAATACCAACAATTCATTTATCTCCCCCAGCTCTCATTGTTGGGTAAGTGATGTTGGTCTAGTTGTCGTGTAATACAACAACAACAAGAATACGCGCCTTTTTTATTTTTTGATAGCGTCAGTCTATGGCATAGACTCTATGCCATAATAAACATACCAACAATATTTGTCTCCAACTCTCACTGCTTGCTTGGTCGTTGTCGTTGGTCTGTTCGTAGCGAGGTAGTTACATACGCACACACACCCCCACTACTTGAGTGTTTCTTTCTTCCTTTTGTGCGGTATTCGTTATTCACCACGGCACAGTTGGCACAATAAAAATTTGAATATTTTAAATTAAAATTTTTTAAATATTTTTTTTGAATTTTTGGCAAAAGAAGTTTTTGGATTTTTATATTAAATTCGTACACCTTACACCCGGTACATACCGACAATTTTGTATTTTTTGATTTCGTTCGCTATTTTTGAATATTGTTGATAAAACTTCAACTATTTAAATATTTTAATACATAATTTGAATATTTATTTGAACTTTTTTATTGAAAACTTGCTACCAATCTTCACTCCTTTGGAAAAAAAACACCGCTTCGGCTGCTCTTTGCTCGGTTATTGTGATTTTTGCTGATTTTTAGAAAAATTTGTGCTTTCTTTTTTCCACCATATAAATTTGCTTTGTAATAGCATTTATTGTATTTGATTTGCTTAATCTTGTCGTGGCTTTTTCTATCAAACCTTTGATTTTCCCATCACTTAGTTCCACTTGAATTGATTTTTTTGATAATTGTTTTTTGAAATCTACTTTGGAAAAATGTCGGTCACTCCTCTCACCCAATTCATCCGTGCTTCTGACAAGGTGGTAAAATTTACTACTGCCTTTAGTGCTATAAAAGCAGAAGATCACACTGTGTTCAATCTTGAAGTTCGAAAGGATGAACTCCAGTCTTTGTGGAATAAGGCTTCGGATACTTATGACAAGTATATTGATCGCTTGATCACCGAAGAGGGTGCTTCTGCGGAAGAAATTTCTTCTGCTGATGGGAAATTCGAGAGTACTCGTGAAAAATATTTCATTTGTTTGTCTGACATTAATGAAAAAATGCTAAATTTGAAATCGGTGAAATCTTCTCCAACTGCTAATCATGTTAGCACCCCTCACAATACCCCAGCTCAAACCGGTTATAATCGGGAGACTCGTGTTTCCGACCGATCAAATATGCTGCCCGGTACTTCTAATTCAGGAAATATTGTCAATAACAGTTTGAATCTGCCTGATCTTTCAAATAATGACCCTGATATTCAGAATGTTGCAGATATTTCGATCTCCAATTGGAGTTTGCCGCCATGTGCTTCTGATACCACGCATAACCTCAACTTACCTCCGTGTGATATAGATGCTTTCCACGGAGACTTCTTGTCGTGGCCCACATTTCGTGACCTTTTTTCGGCCATCTTCATTAAATCCTCTAGGCTAAGTGACATCGAGAAATTGTGCCACTTAGTACAGAAAACCAAAGGTGAGGCTAGGGAAATCGTGTCTAAGTTTCCGCTCACTCACAAGAGTTTTAGTCTTGCTTGGAAAGCACTTATGGATACTTATGAAAATAAGAGAATCCTTGTTAACAGTCACTTAAAGTTATTGTTCGACCTTCCTTCTTTAGTAAATGAGACTATTTCCGGTTTAAAAACTTTGCAAAGGGGCATAAACGGTTGTTTGTCTGCCATGTCAGTCTATGACATCAATACGGATCATTGGGATCCAATTTTAGTTTTTATTTGTATCCAGCGTCTGCCGAAGCTTACGGTAACCCTCTGGGAACAGAGTCTTACTGATAGGTCGTCCTTATCGTCATGGTCTCAGCTCGATTCTTTCCTCACGGACAGAATTCAGACGCTTTCCTGTTTGCGTGACCTTAAAGGTATTGATTCATCAAATTCTCCCAATAAACGCAACTTTAAGGCACATTTGGCAAAGACTTCCTCGGATACAGTAAAATCAAGTTCAAAACATCGTTGTGTGGTCTGCTCCGCTGAAAATCATGCCCTCTACTATTGTCCTCGTTTCAAAAAGTTGACTTTCGAACAAAGACTTTCTGTTGTGAAAAGGCAAGACTTGTGTTTCAATTGTCTGTCTAGAGGTCATTCGGTTAGCGAGTGTCCTAGCGCACATAATTGCAATGTATGCCGTGGAAGGCATCATACGCTTATGCATAAACACAATAGATCGCCCTCCACCAGTAGTACCGATTCAAATGTGACACCCCCACGTTCAGTCACTAGAACTCCATCAAATCCCCCCTCAGATAATGTTGCTTCTACCTCCACTGGTGCTAATCCGACTGTAATGAACCGCCAAGTCCATTACACGTCTCACAATTCTAACGTCCTGCTCGGTACTGCAATTGTAAATATTGTTCATGAAGGAACATCTTATCCTGTTCGTGCCCTCATTGACCCTGCGTCTGAGGCTACTTTTATAACTGAGAACCTCCAAAAAAGATTAAAATTGTCGACTCGATCCACACTCGCGAACATTTCTGGTGTAAATGGTTCATCCTCAACTATCTCCAGGAAAAGCTGTCGTATTTGTATAAGTTCTCGGCTCAGCTCTTCTGTCTTGTTGAAAACCGGTGCCTTTGTTCTCCCCAAGATCTCTGGGAACCTTCCCTCCATTGCCATTGACCCTGCTTTTGCTCGTGCTTTGCCTAATCTCCGTTTGGCTGATCCAAACATTTTTGATTGTCGTCCCGTGGATATGTTGTTAGGAGCGGATGTATATCCGCAAATATTGTTGCCCGGGGTACAACAAAACGTCTTAGGTTCTCTCTTGGCGCAAAATACTGTCTTCGGTTGGATACTTTCTGGTCCACTCCCCTGCTCCCCTTTGCAGGTATTTACAACCACCTTGCATTTTAGTAGCGAAGACAGTCTCAATAAAACCATTCCGCAGACTAGGAGACGCAAAGCACTCTCTCCATCAGGCAAGTTCAGCAAGGAGAACTATAGGTCCACGACTATGAGGAGTCCACATGATCGCTACGTTGGCACACGTCGCACTGTCTCCAACTAAACAAATTGGTGGACCGCGGCAGAATGTCTGTCTTGCGCCAATTTGTTAATAAAAACTCTCATACGCAAACCCTTCTCCCTGTTGACTTCCGTCACATGTTCTTTTTCCCCTCCCAAGCGCCACACGTTTGTTTCCTACCCCGTCACCCTGTTCTTGTATCTCCAAACTATTCGAAACGGGAGGTTCCTTCGTACATTGTAGGTTGTTTGGTCCCCTCTATTGTCGTTCCTAAAATAATGATGCAATTACTATTGGTCGAGTGGATTCACTTATTGCTGCCACAATAAACACTCCTGGTCACTTTCTCATAGGTGCACATCTCCTCCTGAACCATTTATTGAAAAATAACCGTTGAGTTAAGTCAACCGGTTTAGAAAATTGAAAGCTATGACACACCAATTCCATTAGGTGGAAATAAGAATATTTAGTTTGTGGAAATATCCCTAGAAAAATCTTAAGGTCGATGAGTTAGTTGTATTTCGACATAAAAACTTGCCTTCTACGTCTTGGAAGTTAGGTCGTGTCGCTAAAAATGACACTTCCTATGTCGGCACCCCCTTCGCTTCGATAATCATTCATGGGTTTCGAGCCCTAATTCGGGTCGTACGGGACCAATTGTCATGGTCTTCGGTCTAGGAATACATTCGAAAATAATTTCATCTCGTTTAATTGCTCAAACAGAACTCCCAACTGTGTAAAAACAACCTTTGTTTTGTAAATTGTAACTTTTTGGAAACAAATGAAACAGAATTTAATAAAATGCTCACAAAAAAAAAAAAAAAAAAAACTGGACTTGCGTCCCTGTTTGTATTTTAATTTATCATAAGATTTACATTATTTCCTTTTTATATTTATTATAAATTTGTTTGTTGATACATCTAAATGTATCAAGGTGGGCGGCAATGTATAAGTTAGATACGTTGGACTTCAACTTCCCGAGCCTAGTCGATCACTAATGCTGATAGGCATCATCTGGCATCACCTCAGCAAGTTCCCTCTGCGGAGACCGTAGAGTGTTGATGCCAACGGGCGGCGGTTGTTGTTGTTTCGCTCACTTTGATACTCTTGCTCTCACAGGAAATTAATTGTAAATGTAGTAGAAAACGACAACGATCCTCTGCGATCACTGCAATCCTTGTTTGCAAGAACCTCTGCGTTCACTTGTCGTCTAGCATTGAAAGCGAAAGCACAAAGGCCTCTGTCGCCACCCCAAATTACAAAGGTAATTTTGTTGTTGTATTAGAAAAGAACATACTTGAACTCAATAAAGCCAATTATTATTTTATACAAAAGAATTGATACCGCTTTGTTTTTATTTATCTCTTTTCAATTTTCCCCACCAACGCCTCAAATAAACACCTGTTTTACACCACTTTTGGTACTAAATGGATCAGTCAAGTTTCCCTCATGAAGAACTCTGCAAACACTTCCTTCATAATTCTTTTTAATTAGTCGAATTATCTTACTCGGTATGCCTCTGGCTTCTAGTGCTTTCCATATAAAATCTCTCTTAAGGGCATCAAAAGCTTTTGTAAAATCGACAAACGTTATGTAGAGTGTTGAGTTGAACTCTACAGACTGTTCAATCAATATACGGATAGTGTTGATATGATGTATACAGCTTCTATGAGGCATGAATCCGGCTTGTGTTGGAGATATAAGTTTATTCAAGGGCTCCGCAATTATATCTAAAATAATCTTATTAAAAATTTTTGTGACGGTGGGTGTTATTGATATTCCTCGCCAGTTGTCACATAAACTTAGATTTCCCTTCTTCGGTAGTTTTATAATGATGGATTCTTTCCATTGCGTAGGAATGTCCTCTGTCTCCCAAACATGCTCAAACAGGTTGTGAAGTAGTGTTGCAGTAGCCTCTGGGTTGACTTTAAAACATTCAGCTGGCAGACCATCGCAGCCAGGTGCTGTACCATTTTTAAGAGCTATTTTGCATTCTTTACTTCTATCAAGCTAGGCGGTCTATCACTTATGCCTCTATTGGTATTGTGTTGCCTCCGTATGAGGATATCATCGATATTTTCATCATGAATTATGTTGAGCGTCTTTTCAAATTTGTTTTTTCCAGACCACGAGTTGTTCTTCTTTGTTGGTTTTCAACATTCCATCGTCATCTAAAATGGGCTTTGTTTTTTGCATTTTTGGCTTACTTAATTCCCTCATTATTTTATATAGATCCTTCATATTGCCCATATTAGCAGCCAACTGAGCCTCGCTTGACATTTTAATGTGGTGGTCATTTTTATCCTTTCTTAGTTGTTCCTTTATTTGTTTGGTAAGTAATTTATACTGGCCCGACAGTAACGCAGCTTTATCACCCCTAGGAGCCTTTAGTTGCTCGAGTTTTACAGTTCTTCTAGCAGAAATGAGATTCCAGCTAGACGGTGAAATCCACTTTCCTCTGTTGCACTCCTAAGATTTCTTCACATGCACATTGAATGTTGTCTCGAATGTTACTCCATTTCGAATCGCTGGACATTTGGTTTTGACTCTGCGATCTATCTTCATCGAAATGTATTGCGGCGATTTTTTCAGAAAAAGTGTTTCGTATTTCTTCGTTTTGAAGTTTGTCAACGTCATATCTTCTTTGTGTTTGGCACCTTTTCTTTTTTAACCACATATCAAGTCGGAGTTCAGCCACTAACATGTAGTGGTCACTGCCTATTTCAGCGCTTCGTCTGTTTCTCACGTCGCAGCAAATATTAAAAAAGTTTCTGGATATACAAATATGGTCTATTTGCGAGTGAAAGTTTCCAGCTGGTGATTTCCATGTGTACTTATGGCAGTTTTTGTGTGGGAAAACTGATCCTGCTATCTTAAGGTCGTAGTTGCTGCATGTTTCTATAAATAGCTCGCCATTATCATTGCAAACACCTATCCCATGTTTGCCCATAATATTTTCATAATCGGTATTGTCCGGCCCAATTTGCGCATTAAAATCTCCCATTAATATAGTTATGTGGTTATTTGGTATATCATTTAGTGTTCGGTTTAGAAGGCTGTAGAATTCCTCTTTCTGATCAGGGTCGCTATCCTCTGTAGGTGCATAGCACTGCACAATTGATATGATAAACTTTTTATTTCTTATTTCTTATTTGATTAGTCTCTAAGAGCCTAGCTTGGTGGCAAATACGCTGCCTTTTCCACGATGCTTTGCATTTCACTTGACCTCCAAGCATGTCATGTGATATGCAATCTTTTACGGTGTCAATGTAAAAGCCACAATAGGTTATTTATTGGCGCCTATGACTCGCCACGACGCTTTGAGTATCGTTGGCACTCAGAATTTACTAGTGATACGGCGTGGCCCGTGTCCCCTCTGAGACCCTCCTCTCAAAACCGCTATATTGTCCGCGACTGCTTATTTAATTCGCAGCTGCCCCATATATCTATGGGGATTTCCACTATCCGCAACCTGTGGACGCGTCCGGTAGCACACAGCTATGCTCCCCTAAGGCGGCAATGCTTTGCATTAAAAAGTTCAGAGCTTATGTCGAGGGGCATGAGTTCACGGTGATCACCGATCACGCCTCTCTTAAGTGGCTCATGTCCCAGACTGACATAAGCACACGGCTGGCTAGGTGGGCCTTGAAACTTCAAGGATACCGGTTTAGAATAGAGCATAGAAAGGGGTCGCAGAATATAGTTCCTGATGCGCTTTCGCGTACTAACACTGAGGATTTATCGGAAATAGGATGTTTGTCTGAGGTAGTTGACGAACGTGGCGTTTTCGTTGATCTAGAGTCGGTTCACTTCTCTTCAGATGAGTACAAGGAATTAGTGAAAAAGGTGGAGGACAATATTGCTTCTACTCCAGATCTAAAAGTGATTGATGGTTATGTCTATAGGAGAACGGAACATGCGGTAGGTGACCCTGTTACTGACGATTTAGCATGGAAGCTTTGGGTTCCTAAGAGTATGGTTCCTGAAATTCTTCAGAAGTATCACGATGATCCAGTGTCAGCTCATTGTGGCATCAATAAGACTCTGGAGAAAATACGCAGATATTTGTTCTGGCCTAATCTGGTGAATGATGTGAAACGTTATATTAATTCGTGTGAAGTCTGCAAGAGCACGAAACACCCTAACGTGGTGATGAGACCTCCAATGGGAGACACTGGTACCACATATCGGTTTTTCCAACGTCTCTACGTTGACTTCATTGGCCCTTACCCTCGGTCCAGGTCAGGGAATATAGGGATTTTCGTTGTTTTGGATAATTTTTCCAAATTTTGCTTCCTGAAACCTGTAAAAAAGTTTACCGCTGATGCAGTCATAAAATATATGGAAGAAGATTTATTCCACACATTTGGTGTTCCAGAGTGTTTAATATCTGACAATGGGACCCAATTTAAGGCGAAAAAATTTAATGAGTTGTTAGATTCTTATAAAATATCGCACGCTTACACCGCAGTTCATTCGCCACAGGCGAATGCTTCTGAAAGGGTAAACAGGTCAGTCATTTCCGCCATTAAAGCCTATGTCAAACCCGACCAAAAAGATTGGGATGAGAAGCTAAGCCATATTGCTTGTGCTCTTCGTTACACTGTGCATGCTTCCATTGGAACCTCGCCTTACTTTATGACATTCGGTCAGCACATTGTGACGAATGCCTCGACATACCAACTTCTTAGAAAGCTAAATGTTTTGGATGATAGATCCATGAATTTTTCCAGATCGGACACATTTGACATTGTCAGATCTAAAGCTGCGGATGTTATGAGGAGACAACAGGAACGTAATGAAAGACAATATAATTTACGATCCAGACCTGTTTCATATGACGTAGGACAAGAAGTTTACAGGAGGAACTTTAGCCAAAGTAATTTTGAGAAAGGCTATAACGCAAAACTGGCACCAACCTTCATTAAAAGCAGAGTCAGGCGTAAACTTGGTAATTGTTACTATGAATTGGAGGACCTCCAAGGCAAATTAATCGGAACATATCATGCCAAGGACATAAGACAGTAGTCTGTATCTCCAGGTGGTATCAGCCTTTATATCCCTTTGGTCTAGTAAGTCTGATTTTGGAGGGGGGTATATGTAGGGGCACCTGTAGATACCCTTATGCATTTAGATTTTTGATTTATTATGGCACCCCCTATAATAAGAGTTGGACATCTCTTCTTACATCTGTTGTCGGTCCGAATGTTAACTTACATTATGGTTTACAGATGTTATCGTACATTACATTTTCTTAACATTCTATTTATAGAACTTCACTTGGGATGAGATCGCTCTGTTAGCTCTGTTCTGTTTTCTGAGTTTGTGATCACCAACACATCAAACATTAACATCACAGCATAATCGGTTGTTGTTCGCCCTAAGCTCGATAGTAACCCAAGCTTACGATAGCTTAGTGGGTGTGTTGTGCGCAACGGGTCGTGGAACCCAGGTTCGATTCCCACGACCAGCGATGTTTTTTTTTTATTTTTCTTACTACTATAATTTAAATTTTTTTTTTAGATTTTTATTTTCTTTATCTTACAACTTAATGGAATTTATAACAAGATAAATGCACTTAAATTTCTTCCCAAAAGCTTTGATTTTTCCGGATGTTAAAATTTCCCTTTTGTAACTGAAAGTGGAGAGAAATGCTTTCCCTTTTCATTACCTTTCTCTTTTCATTTGATGGCATACCAACACAAAGGCAAAATTGTCATATTTCGTTGAGTGAAATATATATTTTTTTTAATGATTTTTATTAGAAGCCATATTGAATCTGGAATTTTGATTCTGTATTGGTAATTCAGCCATTTCTCTTGCAAAATAGCCGAGGTTACAAAAGGTGGCTAAGGGTGAAATTTGCTCATTTCATAATCCAAGTACTTCATTATTACTCCTTAAAAACGTATTACCAATTCAAGTGAATAAAGTTACATCCTTGAACCAATTTCTGTCAAAATCCTTGTTCAAGAGAAAAAAAGACATTACGTGAAACATATTTGTTGTCATATTAAACAAAAGTGGCTGTTCACAGTATTAGAGTGGCAATTAGTTCGTTTTTTTTTTGCTAACCTGTAAATTTTACCAAAAATATCTGGTAGTCACAATCGACATTTTTATCCTTGAAGGGGTTTAAAGTTCTTTGGTGGCTTGATGCAAAATCCTGTTCCTGAACACTTGGAAATTTGTTCCCTGGCTATATTATTCAAATTCTTTTGGATATTTCTACTTTGGTAAGCCCAAGACAACCACATAAAACCTCTCTAATATACGAGAGCTAATTTTCCATTGGTATGTTTTGCATTCTTATGTCTATAGAACACCCTTGTACCTGGTTCTAAAATCGATTCCCCCTTGGGCCTACAAGCTTTGTATCCAGAGAGATTCATCAAGTACATGCAGTGTTTAGTCGTTTTCGGAGCTCGTGTTAAGTGGTTGTATAGCCATCCATGCCGACGGGAAAAATTGTGATGAAAAGTTGTTTTAAAAACCGTCTTAGAACAGTGATCCTCGATTGAATAGTGAATTCCAGATCTCTTTGATTAATATTAAAGTCAGAAACTAGTGTCTATTACATTCTTTTTTTCCTTCTTAAGACGTTAAATTAAGTTAATTTTTCATTCTGAAATTACAAAAATTGTCTATTGTTTGGTGGTAAATGGTGTGAGAAAAATTTATACTCTCTTGTAAAACGGCGATCACATAGAAACGTTCGGAATCGAATCAACAATCTATCTAAATTGAAAAAAAAAATTAAAAAGATCATTAAAATTAATCGAAGTGCTTTTAGTTTTGTGTTAAATAGTTCTGAAAGAGTTTGAATTGCAAAAAAAATCACATCTGATCATAAAAACATTAAATAAGTGGTAAAACTTGCATGAAATACATAATCTGATTGCTAAAAGTGAGATAAATCGACGTTTGGAGCTTGCTGTGGGTATATTAAACAACCACCCCTACCCCCTCGAAAGGCCTTTCAACGTGGGAGCAGCGCCAATTAACAAGTAAGTGGTCAAACTCTTATACTCATATCAAATAAACACAAAAAGTGCTAAGAAACCCAGAGAATAAACAGAAAAACCGTTTTATCTCTCAATTCATACAATCATTCTAAAAGTTGTAAAAATTAAAAACAACTTGTTTTCAAAAATTTTTAAAACTTTTGAATTTATTATGATTTAAAATAAATTTAAAAAAATATCCTTGGGTTTATTTGTGTTTGTTTGATCGTTTTGCGTTTATACACTAGTGATGTAAATCTGGTTGTAATTTTAATGTTAAGCACAGTGTTAACAGTTGACAAGCTGTTAAAGGTATTGTTCCTCTGTTAGCTTTGTTAAAGAGAGAGTATAGTTTGAAAAGCACTGCTTTGGTAAATTTTTCAATTGCTAATAACTAATTTTTGTTTGGATTTTTGTTTAATAAACGATTTATCATTACTACTGCAACCAGTAAACATCATTAGTCATTGTTTTTATATTTGATGTGATTTTGCTATTTAATTCGATCCTGATTATTACAAATTCGCGTTTAAATCCTTGTTAAAAAATTCAAAGCTGATGACATACGCTAGTATGTGTGTGTGTGCATAAACCCATTCAGGTCATTGCACTCACAGATGTTTTGATGACCATAATCAGAAAGGAAACAAAAGAAAGAACGCAGACATAGTTGTTTGGTATATTAATGGTCCTTCTAATGTCGTCGAGTTAATGTAAACTATTTTGCTTCGAACCGAAATTTCTATTTCCTGGCCGATTTTACATCCACATCCATGGATGTATAATATGCATATTTTTGAAAAGAAGAAGACTGAAATGAAAAACGAAGTTCAATTAATTAATTAATTTACTACCTCACACCATTGCACACTTACATCAAAGAAATAATATTTGTTTATGAATTACTATATCCCCACATACGTATTTGACTTATACTGATATTTAAAATTTGAAACTCATATATCTGGCTCAAAACTTGTTGATATATTTCTATATGTTTTTTTTTTTTTAACCAAAGCTAGTGATTTGTTATTGATATTTAGTATGAATTTTATATATCTTGAATCTTCGTTTTCGATATTATTTTGTCTGCTTCATTTCTTAGCTGTCGAATTAAGTTGAGGATTATTTATAAAATTATTATTTTAAATTTATTTTCAATAAAATGTCTGATTTTGTAATTATGCATTAAACGACTTTTTTTGAGTCTGATTAGTAGGGGTTCAGAATAGACGGGTAAGGAAATGGATTTGGGTTTACTATGAGTAACTCGATCTGTTTTTGGACTTGATAGTAAACAGGTAGGGAGGGTCTACATGCAATTTCCAGCTGTGCATGTCATAAACCAGCTATGGTGGAAATAACTCTTTCTTTCTATTTCTTACGGGACTATGGGTATTTTCTCTTCTCTTTTTCGATTTTCAACTACCTGTCTTCTGTCTTCTCTCGTCATTTAATGCACGCATAAGAAATTAAAACTTATAGTTCGCAAAAATTAGTTTTTGATCATTGGCAAGATCCCACCCCAACCCACGAGCAATAAGGCCGGTGAATATGCGTGTAGCCTATTGATCCAACTTAGTCAACATCCTTTGGAAACATTTTAGCTTAATTGAACCGATGCTCGCTACAATGCCCGCTACTTCGTTAGCGGAAAATCCCCATGGTATAAAGCAGGATAATAAATAAATTTACCAAAATTCAGAATATAATGTCTCCATTTCCAATTTACAACTTTTGTTTTATCAAAATAAAAGCCTGTAATGCTACTTACGGTAGTTAAGAGTGTTACTATTTATCTTTTTCTAAAAATCAAGTATGTAGTTTTCGAAAAGAACTACATAAATTGAATCGTTCGCGATATAGTTTGACGTAAATCGACTTATCTCCAAAAATTAATGTCCACAATCGTAAGCAAATATGTCTCTCCCTCCTTCCCTTCGCATCTTATGGAATTGTATTTTTTAAAGGCAAAAAAATGATTTCTTTGTTAGTTAATACCAGCACTTTAATGTTAATTAACATTTAGTAATATTCGTACCGCGAAAACACTAATTATCAAAAACTCTACCCGTTTGTAAAAATTGAGCTTGCTTCTAGTTCTGTCTGTTCACACAACCCCAGTGATCCCCATTTGTAAACTTACAGAACTTTATTTTAAAATCACCACTTTATCTTAACAGCAATACTAAATATCAGTTTAGAAATCTATCTGTTCACACAAAACCAAAGGTACCAAATTTAGTACGCAAATTAAAACCTTTTTTACTTTTCCGTTTTTTATTGAATTTTATTGAATTCGTTAGATAAGTACCCAACGCAATTTACCCCTCCAACGCCTTAAAAAAGTCATTTAAAAGTTGCACTTTTGTTTCATAATTTTTGTAAGGAACAAACGGTATGCACCAATCTATCATTCTTAATATTTTACAAAACAGTTATATTTTACTCTTAAAATCAGAAATGTAAAAAAGTGGAAATTTAAAGCGACAGTGAAAGTGAAAAAATTAATCTACTAATCATTACAAATGATGATTTCTATGATACTAAGAATCTTCTCCCAAATGAAACGGTAAAAATAGAAATGCAGTGACAACCTGAACTTAATGTAAGACATTCTGTATAAAATTGATGGTATGATGATGGACCAAAGTCGATTGAAAGTTTTGTCTTTAAACTTTAAAATACTTCAAAACCTAAACCTACAAAGAAAAACAGATGCCAAATTACAACAAAATACGTAGGAAAATGTATCCTAACGGCCGGTATGGTTAAATGAGGGCTATACCAACGTGTATTGAAAATATTTTGTACATATTCCGAAAACCCTATATTCTAAAGCGGGGTACACATGATCAGTTTTGACTGTCGATTTTTCGGAAATATCGATAAATGTCAAACTATCCAGCAACCACAAAACATTTTATGATGACTGACAAAAATGAACGGCCACACTGGCAAGCAACCGATTACTTGAGCAAAACTGACATTCAATACTGATCGTGTGTACCCCGCTTAAAGGGGAGTACACACTATCAATCAAAAATGACAGCCAATGTACTTTTAGGACAATTTTCCGACAAATAACAACTTTTATTTAGCGAAAAACCTTATAAATACAATATATACGTTATTATTTAGATATTACAAAAGAAATTTTTCAGTTAGGCTTTGATATTCACGAAATGGACCTCCATGACTGTCAGTTTTGCTTGTCAATGTGTACTATACTTAATTTGCAGCAAAATTGATTGAATGAGTCTATAACGTAAAAATGGACGCTACCGCTACATTAACCCTACAGGAAACCACGTGTCTATGTGGTAAATATTGATCCTCACACTACCAACTAATATAAGTGGAATTTTTGTGTTTTACTGTAAAAATTAGTAACCTTGTCCTTCATATCAAACTACAAATGTTTCGAAACTATCAAAATTCGAAACATTTGTACTAATTATTACAAATTATCGAGTACACGGACAGACATATTGTCAAATAGTTAATAGGGGGCAGAGGTCTTATGATGTATTTTTGTTTATATTTGTGTAGTATTATTAAGAATTTAATCATATACAAAATATAAATTCATTTTTTAGAAAACTGTATTAATTATTTTCGAAGTCGAGTAATTTGAGGGTACACAAACCTGTAGTGGGATTCTGTAACTCATTTTTGCTGTTACCGGCAAAGATCGGTAAAATTAAGTAGCAAAATTATGACTAAAAACATAAAGAAATGTTGACATCACTGTTTGTGTCGCTAGAGGCTAGCGACTACTTTTTATTCTTCGTTAACTTACCGAAAAAATTCGTTAATTGTCGAAATTATAAGCATTTTAATTTTACCGACAATTATCGATAACAGCAAAAATGAGTTACAGAATCCTACTAATGAACGTAAAAACGTGCAAAATTTTTGGAAATTTCACCATTACATAACGTTAACATAGATTCACCACAACACAAAAGAAAAAAAAACACATTTTTTTATTAAAACACCAACTTCCCCAGCTTTATATATCACCGTGGGTCATCTTGCAAAACAAATAAAAATTAAACCCTTCATACAGCACGGAAACAACTCGAGTTTAAGACCGCCATAATCCGGTTTATAGTCTGGTCTTCAATCGTTTTGCAATTGCACTATTTGTGATGCTTAATATTGCTATTGCCACTTGAGATTGATGAACGTTTCGTTAAGACGATACGAATACAAACGTGTTCAAACTGCTACCTGAGTTACGTTTTGTTTATATATGAGTTATTTTTGTTTGTTTTTTGTTTTCAGTCGAACAACCATTTTCTACACCGAAAGGCATTTGGTAGTAATTCGAACGAATTTGATTTCGGATCGTCTTAGAAATCAAATATATTATAGTCATTCATTAACCATCATTCAAAACACAAATTTGTGTTTCACTGAACACTAATTTTAAATGTAAGTTATAGGTAAGGGTACTTACACGATATGAAAAAATACATTTCGAAATGTCATATTTTATTGGTATTTTTCCCATTGATCTTTATTAAGTTTCGCATATTAGTAAAGGGTCTTTTTTCCAGCTTTTCCATAAAGTTTTTGTAAATAAGATTTACGTCTAGAATGTCTTGTCTTGGTAGATTTTATATTGTATTTACTTTTTTGATTTTCAGGTTCCAAAAACCACAATTTTGTCGTTGTCATTAAATAAGTTTTAGAAGATCTTCAAATAAACCTCAGAAAACTTATTTTACCTAAAGCCATTGCTTCATATACAACTCTTTGCCATAGACAAATTAAATGTACATATAGACAAAGGAATGCTCTAAACAATGTTCTTAACATCGAGTTTGTTGACAGAACAACTCAATTAAAACTGCAATAAATACAACTATATAATGTTAGTTTTTGACGGAATCTACATCCTCGAATAAAAATGTAAAAGAAAATCTTGCAGTTTTTCTCAAAAATCGCCTTCAAAAATTTATTCTGTATTTTGGTTTGAGTCTGTTGACAGCACACAGCATGAGTAATCTTTTGTCTATACAATTCGTTTGTCTATGCCAGTACCATAACTTACAGTTCTCCTAAGTTTTCAGTATGTATTACATTTTTTATTTTCCAGGGTTGTAAGATGGTTGCGCCATACTTTTTGGGTCCCATCGTAATAATATAACATAATTTTCGTCTCATTAGAAAATATAACGTCGTCAAAGTACTTTAAAGGGCTTGAAATCTTCTCTGTAGAAAATTCGTTTCCCTATATTTTAGGGGGAGAGCAGTGGTTTTTCCTATCCCTTCGTGATAATGCTTTTCTGACAGTTTCACGTAACGCACATATTCCAAAATCATTTTCAATTACAAAACCAAAATTTGATTCTGGTTTGTGGTCTATTATTGATTTCCTAAATTATTTAGTGACGAAAAGTTATAGACTCTACATTTCCACGAACGCCATAAAAATTCTTAATTGCAAATAAATCGTGGGAATATTCACAATTTTATTGCACTTTAACTGATTTGCAAACATTTAGACCAAGACCAAGAAATCAAGTACATACATTTTTTGTTGTTGTTATTTCTGGCCGATTTCTGATTTTATTGCCTTAATGACATTTTAAACATTAAAAAAAACTTAACATTATTGAACTAAATTTTGTTTTAATCTTAAATTAAAAATAAAAATTTTCTAAATTCGTTGGTAATAATTAGACATCGGATTTTGCATATTTGCATATTTTTTATTAATAAAGATACGAAGATTCTGATTGGACCAAAATTCGTTTTGAAGAAAACTGAATGCAATGTCAGGCTCATATTTTTAATTTTTTTTTGCATATTTGCATATTTTGCATATGCACAAAATATGCAAAATATGGAAGTAATTTTTTTCGACGAAAATCGTCAAATTAAATGTGGAAAGTCATCAAAAAGTATTCTAAATTAAGTTTATTGCCGTTAACCGTCGATTTCATAGTAGATTATTATGCTATTAATTATTATTCCGCCACAGCAATAAATCTGGACTAAAAGACCCAGAAAATTTCCTATAACCCAGCCTTCTTATTACAACATAAGTTGCTTTCTAATACAAATTTGTTCGAAAACTCAATCAGAAATGTCAAAATGAACTTATCCAAATATGTTGACAGTTTCTGCTCAGCCAAAATTGTCTGACAGAATAACAAATGAGCTAGAAATTAAGACTAAGAAAATATTAAATATTACATAAAATCTTTCATACTTTACTAAAAACATATAACATATAAAAAATATATATACGGCAATCATGAATAATTCCCTCTGAATTTTCCGCACGGAAAATAATTTTAAAAAGTTAAATTCTTTTAAAATCCATATTTGTTAAAAGATAAAACCTACTAGATTCGCTTCATTATGGCGTATTCTAGTCGAATCGACAAAAATATTTCCCTTTTGGGTATAAAAATGGAAAAAAAATTGTGAATTTGGTGAAAGGAAACAAATTCCGAACGTAATTTTTATTCATGATTGCACTGATAACTATATTTTAATTCCCTAAGGGTATTATGTCTTAGTGAATGAGTTTGCAACATGCAAAAGGAAACGAAATATGTAGACCCACAGTTCCTTTTGATGATCTGATATGAATTGATGATAGATTCGCACTTATCCGTCTGGCCATGTCTTTTTGAAAACAAAGTACAGGTCACATTTATTGACCAATTCGCATTAAAATTGGAGATTTTTTTTGCCCTAGGGTGATCCCTATTTATTTTGGTAAGAATCGATTCAGATTTGGATATTGTTCCCATATATACAGTAAAATCACGATAATCCGTACACCACAGGTTTCGGCGGTGTCCCAATTATCAAATTGTCCGGATTAACGAATATTAAAGACAATAAATTATTTTCTATGAATAAATCACTCGTGGTAGTTATATAATATTACTTTTTTAATTTATAATTAATAATACCGAACACTTAAATGAAATATAGAAGTAAAATGTGCTCTACGTGTAAAAAATAGTGAGATTTTTCTACACGGTTTGTTCCCTTCCTTAACTTTTACCAATTTACTGTGCAACAAGACTCAATTTTTCCAAATTACAGAAAAAGCCAGATTGTGAAAGTAGAGCTAGAAATATGACGTATTTAAAGTTTACATCAGGATGTATGCAAAACACGGGACAGATGTGAAATTTTATTTTTTTGGAAATTAAGATTCCATGAAATCTTTGCCTTTTAGGTGTATAGTGCCTTTGGCAACTTTAATGACAATATTGCGGCGAATATTTTCTATATACAACAAGACTAATGTGTTATAAAAGGTGTTATATCCTTGCTGAAACAATTTTTACAACAACTTCTCCATCAAACAACTGTCAAAATTCGAAGCATTTGTAATAATTAGTACAAATTATCGAGTACACTGTGTAACGATCCTTACGAGACCCTATTCCTTCTTGACCTATGCTACCAATTAATCCGGCCGTGCTCAGGGTTTGGGGGGTGTTCCTGTCTAAAGGAATAGGCCTCAACCAGTTACAATAAAATTAAAATTTTTTGGTAGCTAAATATTATAACATAAAATCGCGATGGCCATTGCCAGTATAAAGGAATTATTGATATGGATTGGAATCTAGGTGTTACAGAATCATTGTCGGACTTCCCACCCAGCCATGCCGACTGTGTTTCTGTCAGCCCACAAGCACTCTAAATGCCTATGCCTTCAATTTCGTGGCACTACTTTACGATTTTAACTGAATACGATTTTGTTTTAATTCCTGATCATTTTATATTTAGAAAAAAAAAAAATATGTACATAAAACAAACATGAAAATTGGTACAAAATGTACAGGTAAATGTAAAAGCTGGAAGAGCGTGGAACATTCTATTTAATTCCATTTAAGTCAATGTAAAAGAAATAACATAAGGATTATGTAGCGTAATTAATGTTATAGTTATATATGTCTTATAATTGGTAAAGTGTATGAATTATTAAATTACATACAATTATAATCCGTAGCTTCGTCGACAAGCGCTTGTTGATCTTGCTGCAACATTAACTTCTTTGATAAATTAATAGTGTTTTTACAGAAATCGATATAATGAAAAAAAATTAAATCAGGATCTTAATGTAGGAACTGCAGAATGTATATGAAGACTTCGTATTCAAATTCGAACAAAATATATATACCATCTCCTTGAACTGATTCGTTTCAAAATTAATCCTTCGTAGATGTCATACTTATTTGGAAATTTTTTCCTCTTTAAATTATTGATTCTTGAACTGTCGCACAAATTTATAGTTGCTTTTGAATTTAATTTTGGAATTTAACTTGGATGGACCGTTCAAATATATGCTCCTTCACATTAAATTTTCACAATTTAGAATTATCAGGAAATCAGCAAGAAATAAGCAGAGAAACATTTGATCACACCTTTCTTGGATTTTCAGCTTTATGGAAATTGAGGGTTAACCGCAAGACATCATAGAATAAAAGGATAATTTACACAAATCCGAAATGGGAATTTTGGCGGTTAAAGAATTTATTTCTCAAATATGATATGTATTTTTATTTTGAAATATTTTTCTTAATTTTGTTATGTTTAGTTTCAATGTTCAAAATCGAATCCCCCATAATTTTTTTTCAGAACGAAAACTTTTATGACGTAGGAAACTTCCAAAGCCTTCTTCATTAAAAATATATTTACTATGAAATCCAGCAGAGTTTATATACTTATATGAAAGTATAAACCCGTCCATAAAACACGATCACAACTGGCAGGTATTAGTTAATTAATTGTGTATACAAAAGGTTTATGACTTTTCGACTGTGTTATCAAACTTGTTTTACTGTAGCAGGAATGAATGAACTATATTTTTTTGGCATTCCAAATGATTTTCTAGCAGAAATATGTGAGTGGTTTTGTCATGTTAAAGATAATTCCAAGGTTCTTGACTTATTTTGCCGCTACCACGTTATTGGGTGTTCTTCATTTTGCTTATTATTCATCGTGGATGGGTATAACAATAATGCATTACTTTTCGCCGAGGAGTGAACAATTCTGCATTAAGCGGTTGTATGCGTACAATATAGATCGATATTATAAAATTATGTATTTTTAGTGCATAAAACTAAAATCATGTTATCAATATTAAAGCGGCAGTTAGAGCATTTTTCTAAAGATATTCAAGATGGATATTCAAAACGTATACTTGTAATTATAGTTATATTCCAGAACCTTGAATCGTAAGTAGTACTCTAGCACTTTTTCCCTTTTTGCGCTAAAAAACATACCCTTTTCCAAAAACTAGAAAAAACTGCGCTTTCATTTAAACAAAAATTGCGATGACTAACTCTAGCTCCTTTGTTTTACTGCTAGACAATTTTGGCCGAGTAGAAACTATCACCATATTTGGTTACGTTGATTTCGACATTTCTGATTGAGTTTTTGAAAATTTTCCATTACCTACATTATGTTGTAATAGGAATGATGGGTTATTTGACATTTTCTCACCTTGTGAAAACTGATTTAATTCTTATTAGTCCAGATTTATTGCTGCGGTGGAATATCTGGAGAGTCTCAATAACATAATAATCTGCAAAAAAACTATGTTAAACGGCAAAAACCTTAATTTAGAACGCTTTTTTGATGATTTTCCAAATTTAGTTGACGATTTTCGTCAAAAAAACACTTGCATATTTAGCATATTTTTTTTTGCATATTTTGCTTATTTTTTGCATATTTTTTGCATATATTTTGCATATTTTTTGCATGTTTTTGATATCGAAAAATTGACCCTCAAAACGCCTAGATCCAAAATTTGAGTCCAATCGGATAAGAAATAAAAAACATGCTAAAATCCGATGTCTATTAATAATTTTTTTGTTTAAAAAAGAAAATCTGTTGTACGACATCTGTTAAGTGAAAACAAAATTACTCCAGACACGTAAATCAGGATAGGTTGGTTTTTACTGCTTACATTATGTTAATACTATACAATTGCGACATCTGTTGAAACGGAAGAAGAACTTCTAATGTGGTTTTAAAATTTAGTGGTTTACGATAAAATGATACGATCAAACCTGAGCCTATAAGTAAATTACAAAATTTGAAATTATTTATACGGTATATAATAGCAAAATATAAGGATTTTTGTTGTTGATATTTTTTGTGGTACCAGGACGAATTTTCTAAAACCCGGCCTTATCTCGCACATTTGTACCAACAGTGAACTACTGGTAAAATTTCAAGCTCATAGCTTTAGCCGTTTTGGCTGGGCGTTGATGATGAATCAGTCAGTCAGTCAGTCACTTATCACCAAGCTCAAATATATCTATATACTAGCAAGTGTCCGCTACTTCGTTAGCGCAGAATTCACAGGAATATAAAGGAGGATAATAAATAAAGAAATTAAAATGCAGAGTATAGTTTCACCCGTTCCTATTTACAAATTCTTTAACCAGTAAAGTACGACAGTTTAAGGTATTACCACATATTCTTTCTAAAAATCATACCTGTGGTTTTCAAATAGAACTACATAAATCGATTAATCGATTTGTGTTCATTTTGCTTTATTGATGTAGCTAGAAGCTATCAACGGCAAAAATCTGTTTTCAAAAAATGTGGGCCGTAGTATTTTTAAAACTATATTCTCAACAACTATTGTTAAAACATTTGGTACCCTACGCTACATCGAATATGGCATAACTAAATAAATCCCTTTAGTAATGAAAGTACTTAGCTCAACCGTCACTTCAATGTTCCTCGGAGGGGCAAAACAGTTGAATTGTACAACACTAAGCAGTATTTCATTAAAAACGGTTCGATTATCTGCTTGCTTACTGTATTATTGGCATTAAAAATAAGTGCAAACAATGACAATGTCTTAAACATATCATCATTGGGCATTAATTACAGCATGTAAACTCCTGGGATTTAAAAAATACAATTCGAAATGTCATATTTTATTGGTATTTGTGCCATTGATCTTTATTAAGTCTCTCATATTAGTGGGCTGTCTTATTCCCGACTTCTGTCTTCAGATGAACCCATAACCCATCAATGGGGTTAATATTTGGACTTTAGTGTCGATGTCTTCGTTGTAGTTGTATAACAACCAAGTCCTACGTAAATAAGATTTACGTCTGTCTAGACTGTCTTGTATTGGTAGAGTTTATATTATAATTTATAATTTTCAGTGTCCAAAAACCCAATTTTGACATTGTCGATTAAATAATTTTTCAATGTTTCCGTATTTTACCAAAGCCCTTGCTTTATATACAATCCCATGCCACAGAAAAACGGATTGTATAGACAAAGGACTGCTCTCACCAATTTTATTAACATTGAGTTTGTTGACAGAACAACTGAATTAAAAATGCAATTGTAATCAGATTTTGTTCAAACAAAAACTGTATGTGGTTAGTTTTTGACGAAATCTACATCCTCAGATAAATGTATAAATGAAAATATTGCATTTTTTTTAAATCGCCTTCGAAAAACGTTGAGTATTTTTGTTTGGGTCGGTTAACAGCATATAATATGATGCGGTGCTCTTGAACCTACATTAAACGAAAGGAGCTTACACCTGGGAATAAAAAATCGCCTGAGCGCTTTTTAAATAAATCACGGTCAAAGTTCACATTTTTTGGGGGTTTTTAGGTTTTCACGCCCTATCAAAATGGAATAAAGAAATTGTTGTAGCATCGAAAATTCTCTACAAAATTGTCCTTTATGATATTTTTGTAGGTTTTACCATTTTTAACATATAGATGTTCAGATTAGGACAATTCACTGACTGTATCGTCTCCATATGAAACAATGTCATGACTGCAATTTGCCTACTTTAACTTATATATCGCAAAAATGGTACAACCTAGGTAAAAATTACGAAATTTTCACAGCTATAAGATTTTTTTAGTCCCATTTTGACAATACATGCCGTTTTCAAGCAAACTCGCGAAAACCTAACAAAAACCTAAAACTGTGACCTGAACTTCTCTCAAAAATGGTAAAACCTAGGAACAAATCGTATGAGTAATCCTTTGTCTATACGATTCATTTTTTAACATCGAGTTCGTTTACAGAACAACTCAATTAAAAACACAATTTTAAAAACATCTTGTTCTAACAAAAACTGTATGGTGTTAGTTTTTACGGAATCGACATCCTCACATGTAAAAGAAAATCTTGCAATTTTTCTCAAAAATCGACTTCGAAAATGTTGAGTATTTTGGTTTGAGTCTGTTGACAGCACTCAACATGAGTAATCCTTTGTCTATACACTTCATTTGTCTATGCCCTTACCATAACTTACAGTTCTCCGAACTTTACAGTATGTATTGCATTTTTATTTTCCAGGACTGTGAGAGGGTTGCGCCATTTTTTTTGGGTTCCGTCGTAATAGTGCAACATAATTTTCATCTCATCAGAAAATATAACGTCATCAAAGTACTTTAACGGGCTTGAAATCTTCTCTTCAAATCTGATTCGTTGCTTTATATTTTGCGGGGAGAGAACTTTTTTCCTAACCCTTCGTGATGAATACTTGTTATGTAATACTTTTCTGCCTTTTTCATGTAACACACATACTCCAAAATCGTTTTCAATTACAGAATTAATCTTTTGTCTCTGGTTTGGGACCTATTATTGATTTCATTAATTATTTAGCCATTTCTTCAAATTACAGATTTTGAAAATTGAATAGTGATGACTGTACATCTCCATATACGATAAAACTCTTAATTGCAAATAAATCGTGGTAATATGCACCATTTTATTGCACTTCCGTTGATTTGCAAACATTTAGTTATTACCAAAAAGTCAAGTCCATACAGTTTTTAGCTGTTGTTATTTCTGGCCGATTTCTGAATTTATTCCCCTAATGTTGTCTTCAACAGCAACTCATTTGTTCAACAAACCAAACCCAACATTATTTATTGAAAGAATTTTTGTTTTAATTTTAAATTGAAAATCAAAATTTTTACAATTGCATCGTTTGTAATCATTTTTTCTAACTGGACTTTAACGAATGAAAATCTTTTGTGCGACACCTGTTATGTGAAAACAAAATCGGTTTGTCTTTGTCTTTCTATTATTTAGAGGTTTACGATAAAATAAGTGCGCCTAGAAGTAAACTACAAAATTTGAAATTATGTGTGATTTTTACGGTATTAAGAAGTTATAGCATTGTTAATTTTACACATGTCTTACAGAGGGCCAACTAAGTGAATAAGTACGTAATAATAATGAAAAATAAGGATTTTTGTTATTGTTATTTTTTGTGGTTCCAGGACGAATTTTCTAAAACCCGGCCTTATCTCGCACATTTGCATCAACAGTGACCCACTGGTAAAATTTCAAGCTCCTAGCTTTAGCCGTTTTGGCTGGGCGTTGATGATGAGTCAGTCAGTCAGTCAGTCAGTCACTTATCACCAAGCTCATTTATATATTTTTTGGTATATATATACATATATAAATGAGCTTGGTGATAAGTGACTGGCTGACTGACTCATCATCAACGCCCAGCCAAAACGGCTAAAGCTAGGAGCTTGAAATTTTACCAGTGGGTTACTGTTGATGCAAATGGTAAAACCTACAAAAATATCATAAAGGACAACTTTGTAGAGAATTTTCGATGCTACAACGATTTCTTCATTCCATTTTGATAGGGCATGAAAACCTAAAAACCCCCAACAAATGTGAACTTTGACCGTGATTTATTTAAAAGGCGCTCAGGCGATTTTTTTATTCCCAGGTGTAAGTTTCTTTCATTTAATGTTGTTTCAAGAGCACCGCATCGTGTTATATGCTGTTAACCGACCCAAACAAAAATACTCAACGTTTTTCGAAGGCGATTTAAAAAAATTCAATATTTTCATTTATACATTTATCTGATGATGTAGGTTTCTTGAGGAGCTTGAAATTTTACCAGTGGGTCACTGTTGATGCAAATGTGCGAGATAAGGCCGAGTTTTAGAAAATTCGTCCTGGAACCACAAAAATAACAACAACAAAAATCCTTATCTTTCACTATTATTACGTACTTATTCACTTAGTTGGCCCTCTGCAAGACATGTGTCAAATTAACAATGCTATAACTTCTTGATGCCGTAAAAAATCACACATAATTTCAAATTTTGTAGTTTACTTCTAGGCGCACTTAAAACTGTGACCTGAACTTCTATATCTCAAAAATGGTAAAACCTAGGAACAAATCGAATGAGTAATCCTTTGTCTATACGGTTCATTTGTTAACATCGATTTCGATTTCAGAACAACTCAATTAAAAACACAATTTTAAAAACATTTTGTTCTAACAAAAACTGTGTGGGGTTAGTTTTTGACGAAATCTACATACTCAGATGTAAAAGAAAATCTTGAAATTTTTCTCAAAAATCGACTTCGAAAAATGTTGAGTATTTTGGTTTGAGTCTGTTGACAGCACTCACCATGAGTAATCCTTTGTCTATACACTTCATTTGTCTATGCCCATACCATAACTTACAGTTCTCCGAACTTTACAGTATGTATTGCATTTTTATTTTCCAGGGCTGTGAGAGGGTTGCGCCATATTTTTTGGGTTCCGTCGTAATAGTGCAACATAATTTTCATCTCATCAGAAAATATAACGTCATCAAAGTACTTTAACGGGCTTGAACTCTTCTTAGTAGCAAATCTGATTCGTTGCTTTATATGTTGCGGGGAGATAACTTTTTCCTAACCCTTCGTGATGAATAGTTGTTATGTAATACTTTTCTGCCTTTTTCACGTAACACACATACTCCAAAATCGTTTTCAATTACAGAACCAATCTTTTGTCTCCGGTTTGGGGCCTATTATTGATTTCATTAATTATTTAGCGATTTCTTCAAATTACAGATTTTGAAATTGAAAATTGAATAGTTATGACTGTACATCTCCATATACGATAAAATCCTTAATTGCAAATAAATCGTGGTAATATGCACAATTTTATTGCACTTTCATTGATTTGCAAACATTTAGTTATTACCAAAAAGTCAGGTCCATACAGTTTTTAGTTGTTGTTATTTCTGGCCGATTTCTGAATTTATTCCCCTAATGTTGTCTTCAACAGCAACTCATTTGTTCAACAAACCAAACCCAACATTATTTATTGAACGAATTTTTGTTTTAATTTTAAATTGAAAATCAAAATTTTTACAAATACATCGTTTGTAATCATTTATTCTAACTGGATTTCAACGAATGAAAATCTTTTGTGCGACACCTGTTATGTGAAAACAAAATCAGGATCGGTTTGTATTTTTTGCGTAATTGATCATCAACTGCGACATCTGTTGCAATGGAAGATAACAAATGTCTTGTCTTTCTATTATCTAGTGGTTTACTATAAAATAAGTGCGCCTAGAAGTAAACTACAAAATTTGAAATTATGTGTGATTTTTACGGTATTAAGAAGTTGTAGCATTGTTAATTTTACACATGTCTTACAGAGGGCCAACTAAGTGAATAAGTACGTAATAATAATGAAAAATAAGGATTTTTGTTGTTGTTATTTTTTGTGGTTCCAGGACGAATTTTCTAAAACCCGGCCTTATCTCGCACATTTGCATCAACAGTGACCCACTGGTAAAATTTCAAGCTCCTAGCTTTAGCCGTTTTGGCTGGGCGTTGATGATGAGTCAGTCAGTCAGTCAGTCAGTCACTTATCACCAAGCTCATTTATATATCTATATATACCAAAAAATATATAAATGAGCTTGGTGATAAGTGACTGACTGACTGACTCATCATCAACGCCCAGCCAAAACGGCTAAAGCTAGGAGCTTAAATTTTACCAGTGGGTCACTGTTGATGCAAATGTGCGAGATAAGGCCGGGTTTTAGAAAAATCGTCCTGGAACCACAAAAAATAACAACAACAAAAATCCTTATTTTTCATTATTATTACGTACTTATTCACTTAGTTGGCCCTCTGTAAGACATGTGTAAAATTAACAATGCTATAACTTCTTAATACCGTAAAAATCACACATAATTTCAAATTTTGTAGTTTACTTCTAGGCGCACTTATTTTATCGTAAACCACTAGATAATAGAAAGACAAGACATTTGTTATCTTCCATTGCAACAGATGTCGCAGTTGATGATCAATTACGCAAAAAATACAAACCGATCCTGATTTTGTTTTCACATAACAGGTGTCGCACAAAAGATTTTCATTCGTTGAAATCCAGTTAGAATAAATGATTACAAACGATGTATTTGTAAAAATTTTGATTTTCAATTTAAAATTAAAACAAAAATTCGTTCAATAAATATTGTTGGGTTTGGTTTGTTGAACAAATGAGTTGCTGTTGAAGACAACATTAGGGGAATAAATTCAGAAATCGGCCAGAAATAACAACAACTAAAAACTGTATGGACCTGGTAATAACTAAATGTTTGCAAATCAATGAAAGTGCAATAAAATTGTGCATATTACCACGATTTATTTGCAATTAAGGATTTTATCGTATATCGAGATGTACAGTCATAACTATTCAATTTTCAATTTCTAAATCTGTAATTTGAAGAAATCGCTAAATAATTAATGAAATCAATAATAGGCCCCAAACCAGAGACAAAAGATTGGTTCTGTAATTGAAAACGATTTTGGAGTATGTGTGTTACGTGAAAAAGGCAGAATTATTACATAACAACTATTCATCACGAAGGGTTAGGAAAAAGTTATCTCCCCGCAACATATAAAGCAACGAATCAGACTTGCTACTAAGAAGAGTTCAAGCCCGTTAAAGTACTTTGATGACGTTATATTTTCTGATGAGATGAAAATTATGTTGCACTATTACGACGGAACCCAAAAAATATGGCGCAACCCTCTCACAGCCCTGGAAAATAAAAATGCAATACATACTGTAAAGTTCGGAGAACTGTAAGTTATGGTATGGGCATAGACAAATGAAGTGTATAGACAAAGGATTACTCATGTTGAGTGCTGTCAACAGACTCAAACCAAAATACTCAACATTTTTCGAAGTCGATTTTTGAGAAAAATTTCAAGATTTTCTTTTACATCTGAGTATGTAGATTTCGTCAAAAACTAACCCCATACAGTTTTTGTTAGAACAAAATGTTTTTAAAATTGTGTTTTTAATTGAGTTGTTCTGAAATCGAAATCGATGTTAACAAATGAACCGTATAGACAAAGGATTACTCATTCGATTTGTTCCTAGGTTTTACCATTTTTGAGATATAGAAGTTCAGGTCACAGTTTTAGGTTTTTTGTTAGGTTTTCGCTAGTTTGCTTGAAAACGGCATGTATTGTCAAAATGGGACTAAAAAAATCTTATAACTGTGAAAATTTCGTAATTTTTTCCTGGGTTGTACCATTTTTGCGATATATAAGTTAAAGTAGGGAAATTGCAGTCATGACATTGTTTCATATGGAGACGATACAGTCAGTGAATTGTCCTAATCTGAACATCTATATGTTAAAAATGGTAAAACCTACAAAAATATCATAAAGGACAAAAAACCCCCAAAAAATGTGAACTTTGACCGTGATTTATTTAAAAAGCGCTCAGGCGATTTTTTATTCCCAGGTGTAAGCTCCTTTCGTTTAATGTAGGTTCAAGAGCACCGCATCATATTATATGCTGTTAACCGACCCAAACAAAAATACTCAACGTTTTTCGAAGGCGATTTAAAAAAAATGCAATATTTTCATTTATACATTTATCTGAGGATGTAGATTTCGTCAAAAACTAACCACATACAGTTTTTGTTTGAACAAAATCTGATTACAATTGCATTTTTAATTCAGTTGTTCTGTCAACAAACTCAATGTTAATAAAATTGGTGAGAGCAGTCCTTTGTCTATACAATCCGTTTTTCTGTGGCATGGGATTGTATATAAAGCAAGGGCTTTGGTAAAATACGGAAACATTGAAAAATTATTTAATCGACAATGTCAAAATTGGGTTTTTGGACACTGAAAATTATAAATTATAATATAAACTCTACCAATACAAGACAGTCTAGACAGACGTAAATCTTATTTACGTAGGACTTGGTTGTTATACAACTACAACGAAGACATCGACACTAAAGTCCAAAGTCCAAATATTAACCCCATTGATGGGTTATGGGTTCATCTGAAGACAGAAGTCGGGAATAAGACAGCCCACTAATATGAGAGAC
The DNA here is from genome assembly GCF_047663935.1 of Musca autumnalis. Lineage (NCBI taxonomy): Eukaryota > Metazoa > Arthropoda > Insecta > Diptera > Muscidae > Musca > Musca autumnalis. The sequence continues at coordinate 131,056,504 of NW_027411644.1, forward strand.
TTAATAAAGATCAATGGCACAAATACCAATAAAATATGACATTTCGAATTGTATTTTTTAAATCCCAGGAGTTTACATGCTGTAATTAATGCCCAATGATGATATGTTTAAGACATTGTCATTGTTTGCACTTATTTTTAATGCCAATAATACAGTAAGCAAGCAGATAATCGAACCGTTTTTAATGAAATACTGCTTAGTGTTGTACAATTCAACTGTTTTGCCCCTCCGAGGAACATTGAAGTGACGGTTGAGCTAAGTACTTTCATTACTAAAGGGATTTAGTTATGCCATATTCGATGTAGCGTAGGGTACCAAATGTTTTAACAATAGTTGTTGAGAATATAGTTTTAAAAATACTACGGCCCACATTTTTTGAAAACAGATTTTTGCCGTTGATAGCTTCTAGCTACATCGATAAAGCAAAATGAACACAAATCTATTAATCGATTTATGTAATTCTATTTGAAAACCACAGGTATGATTTTTAGAAAGAATATGTGGTAATACTTAAACTGTCGTACTTTACTGGTTAAAGAATTTGTAAATAGGAACGGGTGAAACTATACTCTGCATTTTAATTTCTTTATTTATTATCCTCCTTTATATTCGTGTGAATTCTCCGCTAACGAAGTAGCGGGCACTTGCTAGTAATAGATATAAGGGTTTTTACTATTCTTAGAGAAAAAGTAAATTAAGGGATATTATGAGATAATTATATATATACTTTTTCAAAAGCCTTTTTTTCACTGATCACGTGTGAGTCGTGTCATGCTGCCATGAATTTTTGTATAGTATTGTTTGGCATTTCATCTTGGAAAGACTTATTACTTTATTACGGAAATTCACGTTCTTTGAGGAATGTGTTTCGAGCCAAATTTTGTTCAGCGATGAGGCCCATTTCTGACTTAGTGGGTATGTAAAGAAGGAAAGTAGCCGCATTTGGGCAACCTAAAGGGATTCAAGAAATGTCACTTCATCCAGAAAAAAACGTGTTTTTTGTCCACTGGTAGAATCATCAGCCCATATTTCGCACTGATGTCGGTGAGAACGTAACCTTCAATGGCGACCATCATAACCGACTCTTTGATGCCTGAAAATGAAGCTCGTGCTCTCGGCGACATTTTGTTTACAACAAGACGACGCTACTTCTCCACATGGCATCAATCAATGGATATATTAAGAGAACATTTCGATGAGCATACAATTTCTGGTTTTGGGACGGTCGATTGGCCACCAAGATCGTATAATGTTACACCGTTAGGCTTTTTACTGTGGGGATATGTAAAGGCTAAAATGTATGCGGACAACCCCACTTCGATTCACGCCTTGGGGCGAAACATCAAGCGTGTCATTCGTCAGTTAACAGTTGAAAGGTTCGAACGATTCAGCGAAAAATGGACTCTATGGACCGTCTAAGACGTAGACGTGGACAACAATTGATAGTCATAAACTTAGAAAATAAATGGCAAGGAATGTTCTTTCAAATGATAATGAACATTTCTCATTCAGATAGAATTTTCTAAGTTTTTTTTTTAAATGTTGGGAACCTCTAGTAGGATCACCCTTAATAAAAACGAAGTCGTTATACTTAATTTACCCGTTTCCACACATTTTTAATCAAATTTTTATGAATTATGAGCAATTTTGTACAGATTTTACCGCTTAACCGGTTTTGAACATTTTTGATAACCGAAAACCGGTTTTTGAAAAAATTGAACATTTCGGTTAGCCGAAAACCGTTTTGTTTGGAAAATCCGGTTTTTGGACAACCTACTTGAGAATATTTATTCTGACATGATCACAAGATCTACTAAATTTTCAAATCAAACGCTATCCGTTAGTCCTTTAATACTCACAATTATTTCTGTTTCCACCAAACAATTTATGATAGCGAATGAAGTCAGGTCTACCTCCGAAAAATTTGCCCTTTTCATTAAGCACTTCTCGTATTTTATCCAAACTGCTTACCACTAAACATCGCCTAGTTCCTAGAGTTAAAGTGTATATATCTCCAAATTCTTCAGAAAGTTCAGTTAACCCCTGAAATGGAACTTTATGTTTACTTAACCAAACCAAATTTCCTATAACTGGAAAAGGCGTAGGTCCAGGAGCTTGTTCATATTTCCTCTTGCATTCTTTATTGTTATTATTACTTACTTCAGCAACATTAACTTTACGAAAGTAATTGCATAGTGTATTTGCATATATACACAACGCACAAAATAAAATACAATTCACCAAAACAACTAAAATTATTATCATTGTAGTAGTATGTAATTAGCAGTTATTTGTATTATTTTTGTACTCAATATTATATTTTTACTGTAACTTATCAATGTATATAACTCACAACTGTTAAAGTAAAGTCTTTACCCATCATTGTCATACAAAACCGGAATAATATTAAATTGGTTTGCACAATTTTCAAATAAGAGATGACTGTCTGACTATGATACGAAAATAGAAACAACACTCGTTCAATCAAAATACTTGGGATGTGCATGTATTCAAATAAACGTAAATATATATAAATATTTTATAGTACACATGTGTATCAACCAGGCCCGCATTACAGAGGCCTTATGAATATATGTATATGCTAGCAAGTGACCGCTACTTCATTAGCGGAAAATGCACATGAATATGAAAGACGATTATAAATAAATCAACCAAAATGCAGAAAATAGCTTAACCTGTTCCTATTGACAACTTTTTTATCAAAATAAAATTCAGTTACCCTACTTACGAAAAACCGCGACCTTATTTAAAGATAACTAGCCGACTTCAGTTAGAAACGAAAAAAAATCGCCCAGGATAAACGGCTAAAGCTAGAATCTTGAAATTTTTGGCGAGGGTCACTCTTGGTCCGAAGGTGTCAGATAAGGCTGGGTTTTTGGAAATTCGAACTAGAAGGGCACACAAATTTGAACAACAAGTGTACGAAAAGTTCTAAAATGTACTTAATTTGGTGATATTTGGTATTATCTGAACGTGCTCTTATAGAGCTAGAAGTTTGAAATTTGTAATGAGAATCAAGGTTGAGAAGTTGGGTTGATACAAGGAGATGGTTTTGGAATATTTATACGAAAAGTACTGAATGGTACTTAATTTGGTGCAATTTGGATTTGGGCTAACGGATAGAGTAGGAATCCCATAACTTGGAATTAGAATCACTGTAGGACCGTAGGATTGAGATATGGAGGTAGTTTTGGAAATTCATACTTATTTGTACGAAAAGTACTAAATTTGGTATTAAATTAAGATTACTGTTGGAGTGTAGGATTAGGGATGTTTTTGGAAATTCGTACTTATGAGTAAGAAAAATACTAAATTTGGTACAAAGTGGATCTGGGTGAACGGATAGAGCTGGAATCTCGAAATTTAAATCCTTAATTCGTAATTGAGATTACTGTTGAAGTGTAGGATTGGGGTAGTTTTGAAAATTCGTACTTATGTGTACGAACCAGGGTTTCGGAGTCGGAGTCGAGCAATTTTGTGGAAAATATTTTTTGCTCCAATTGATCCTTTAATTTTTTTGCAAGCAAAAGTAAAGTTCTATAACAATTGAGTTATAATCATTCAAAATACAATGTGACCCCCATTTCATTGTGATCATGCATTTGCTTAAATAGTAATTAGTGTAATGTATTCTGTGTATCCAACTTTTCATAACTACCATTATAATAGCACATACCATAAATTAAGATTTTTTACATTTTTTAAATAAAATAAATAAATAATTGAACATTTTACGTGTTCTACATAAGTCCTATAAGTCTTCTGTCAGAAGACCTACTGGTCTTCTCACAAAGGTCTGCTGCTTTTTTCATCTTATGTTTTTTGAGAAATCATCCTTGTCTTCTATTAAAGAACCTGTTGGACTCCGTCGAAAGACATTGTGGTCTCTTCGGATATCCTACTGAGTACACTGTGACACCGAATGGAAGTCAATGCCTAGGGGTGAAAAATTCCCTTTGGGAATGAAAGCCAATATTGAGTAAATTAAGTAACCCATTCCCTTTGGGAATGAAAGCCAATATTGAGTAAATTAAGTAACCCAAAGGATCCCATAGCTGATATTTCTGAGTTATGAAGTAACGATTTTTAAAAAAAAATGCATTATAGCTTTGTTTGACGATATTGTTTCATCATTTTGAGATGACATGTTTTCAGTTAAATATAATGAAGAATCTTTTTGTAGAAAATTTTGACCTTATAGCTCAGATTCTTCCATGTCCGTTTTCTTCTTGAACTGAAAATGAAAAACAAGACGGGATTTTCTACATGAAAAAATTCTACAAAAATGTTCCTCCGAGAATTTTATGTAGGTTCCAAAAAATCGATATGGCACGTTTTCATTGTCCATTATAAGTTTTACCCGTTTCTTTCTCAAAAAATCCGTATGTTTATGTATTTCGGTACATTTAGTATAAGTTATTACCTATGTATGAAATACGGATGGTTATTATGATTATGATTTTTTTACAACCTGATATTCCTGTGCCATATTTAGAAGAGCTTTTACATAAGATTAGATAAAATATTTTTATAAGATGATAAAAATCTAGCAAGGACATCAAAATCTAGAAACTCGTCGATCGAGTTTATTTGTAAATTTTTTGCACGCTTTATGATCAAAAACATCCGTTTTTTAAACCAAAAATTTTAATTTTGACTTTTTCTGTCCACCATTTAGGTAAAATCTAAAACTTGTTACAAAATGGATCTATATGGAACTAGATAAGCCCACAAAATATATGACAAACGGTTTATTAGTACAGTCGAAATCGCTCAAGGGACCGGCCAAAATCGGACGCTATAAGTGATAGTCGTTATAAACGATATTTATAAAAGAGGTACAATTATAGTATGTATAGTGACTTTTGGGTATAAATACGTTGTTTTATTAAGTAAATAATTAAAATCAATTAAATTTTTACTGTTTTTTTTTCTATATACCTAGGTATAAATGACTAAAAACAAAATAATAAAAAATAACGATATTAAATTCATTTTTCAGCAGATATATCACCTTAAAGTATGATATGGTTCCATTTATAATAGTCTGTTATTTTAGTTTGTGCTTTTGAATTTCGGCATAATAGGCCGTTTACATATAACCGGGCTAACCCTGTGGGTCTGGGTTTCAAATGCCATTTCCATTGTGTATAGTCCAAATAAATCCTAATAATGAAGGTTTACCCTGCAAAAAACTAAAATATAAACGCCGTATAAGTTTTAAAATTTAACTCAGATTTTGAAAGGGTTTCCAAAATACATTTTTGTTTGTAACATCTTCTGAGTAAATCATTTTTTGAAGAGTTTCTACTAATTTCGTACTTTGTTCCTTTTCTATTCTTCCCAGGGTAGTGGATATTTGCCGATCCGGCAATGCGATTTTAATGATTTTATTCCACCTTGGTCCATGGGTTGTAAAACAGATTGACGTTGGGTTGCAAAAGTTCAAGCTAAATTGACTTGAGACCGGCATCTTCGAACATGTTGTGCATAAGTTTGATATTTTGTTGTTGTTTGAGTTTGAAAAAATATCTTCTTCTTTATTTGCAAATCCGTATTCGGATATTAGCGATCATACAATGTTAATTATTACAGCGTTATTTGGTTATATGTTATAAATTAAAAATTTCATTCAATTATAGCTAGTTCTCTGTTTCTGGAGGCGCTTAAAAGGCTTAGTTCATCTTGGTGTCCTGTCCATTCCTAAATGTTTTGATCCATGTTATTTCCCGTCTCCCTCTTGTCGGCGTCCTTCTATTTTGGTTCTTATGATAGCTTGGAGGAGATTATATTTGCTATTTCTCATAAGGTGTCCCAAATAAGCAGTTTTTCTCGCTTTTATCAATCTGATCATTTGACTTTCGGTATTCATTGTAGCATGTAGCATTTAACAAATCGTTTTTAGTTTCCATGGTTATGTCATGGCTCGTTAGTATTTTTCTATATTAAAAAAGAGTTTTTTGCCATTTCAATTCGGCATTTTATTTCCTTTGATATGTCCCAGTGGTCATTAATTTCCACTCCGAGGTATTTGAATTTGGAGACTCTTTCTATTTGAGTTCCATTAATGTATAAGGGAATGTTGGATTCGATATTTCTTCTACTTATAATCATATACTTCGTCTTCATTATATTAATCTTTAAGGCATATGACGTACTAGAATGTTCAAGAGCATCTACTAGCTTTTGTAATCCTGCGAGGCTGCTTGCAAGTAATGAGGTGTCGTCGGCATAACGTATATTGTTTATGAATGTATTATTTATTCTAATTCCGATAGTTTTCCCACATATTGACTCCTCAAATATTTTTTGGGAATACACATTAAATAGAAGAGGGGATAGTATACAACCCTGTCTTACGCCTTTTGAAATAGAAACATCGTTGGTAAGTTCACCATCTATATGAATGTTGGCTATCTGTTGCCAGTACAGGTTTCTAATGCATTTAAGGTCACTTTCATCTAATCGAATGAATATCAAAATTTCCATCAACTTGTCATGGTTGACCGTGTCAAATGCCTTCTCGTAGTCGATAAAGCATATGTAAACATCCTTTTGCACATCTCGGCAGTTTTGTATTAGTACATTCAAACTAAGTAGGGCCTCTCGAGTTCCCATGCCTTCCCTGAAACCAAATTGAGTTTTTCCCATATGTGATTCGCATATTGGGTATATGCGCCTATGTATCACCTTTAAGAATATTTTTAAAGCATGGCTCATAAGATTTATTAATCTATAGTCTCCGCACGTCTTCGCATTATTTTTCTTGGGAATCGTTATAAACGTAGATTTCAGCCAATCTTGAGGGTATTGTCTGCAGTTTCGTATGTGGCTGTATTATTATCAGCAAAAATAAATGTAGATCATCTTTTTGAATAAATTCCAGATGCCTCTTTTAACTTTTTGTGGAGATTGAAATCGTCATGTATGATTTAGAGTCTTTCAATTTCCTGGCACTGTTTACTGAGTTGCGCATTTTTTGCGGCCGAGTTGCAATTTTTGTTTCTTGATTTATTTCCTAATATCTTTCATAGTTAGAATTTTTGTGCTTGCTCCTTTCTATGCGAAGCGCGCGTATTTCGTCCGTCATCCACGTGTCTTCTCTTTTAGATGTTGCTGGTTATGGTATTCATGGAGTTTTTTACATTATTCCATAAATTCTCGACGTCTTCTCCATCAATATTGTGTAGTTCTACATTAAGGTAATTTTTCATGGTTTGTTTAGTGGAGGGATCGTTTAATTTTTGAATGTTAACTCGTTTCTTTGGTTTTTTCTTTCGGATGGTAGTTAGCTTTATCTGTAATTTGCACAGCAGAAGGTTATGGTCCGAGGGTACATCAGCTCCTGGGTACGTAGAACATTTATATATGCAGGAGGAATATCGCTTATTTATTAAAATGTAATCAATTTGGTTTCTAACAATGTTTCTGTTATTGTCCTGTGGCGATTTCCAGGTGTAAAGTCGTCTTGGATGGAGGCGAAACATAGTATTCGCAACATTAAAATTGTGTTCCTGACAGAATTGTATCAGTCGTTCTCCTCTTTCATTCCGTTGTCCTAAGCCAAATTTTCCTGTGATTCCGTTTGTTTCTTCTTGCCCAACTTTAGCATTAAAATCGCCCTGGATTATGGTAATGTCGTGGGGTTTTGTCATCTTTAATAAATTTTCAACGTCGCAATAAAACTGTTCCAATTCATCGTTATCGCTATCGCTTGTGGGTGCATGTACTTGTATTATATTCATGTTTATTGGTTTTGCAGATATTTTTATCATCATCGCCCTATCAGAAATTGGAACGTATCCAGTGACACAGGTCCCTATGTTACTTTTTACTATAATAGCGACGCCCTTTCTGTGAATTCCCTCTCTGTTTGCGGAATGATAAATTTTTAAGTTCTGGGAAATAAATTCTGCATCCTCCGTCCACCACGTTTCACTGATACCCAGGATATCAGTTTGTAGTCTTTCCATTTCGCTTATGGTGTTGTCTAGTTTTCCAAGTTCATAAAGACCTCTCACATTCCAAGTTCCTATCCTAAGTTTTGTTTTTGTTTTACCTCCGGGGATTCTTAGCACCCTCTGGTTGCCGGAGACTGAGGGCCGTATATTGTTTTCTGTATTCATTGTAATTGTATGATTTACTAGGGATTGTACTTCAGTGGTTTGCGGTGGCCTTCTGAAGGGTTTAGAGTTTCCGTCTCGGTATTCAGCCGCTCCTCCTGGAATTCAGAAGCTGTTTGCTGCCGCCAATCCTTTGGTCAGACGCTGCCGTTTTCCATTTCCATTTTTTTCTTTTGGTTCGCCTCGCATATTTTATTTCAGCGGTACCCGCCATATCTGATGAGCATTCCGCTATCCACCACCTGGGGAGGCGTCCGATGGGAGAAAAAAACTGCGCACGGAAAAAATATACATACAACAAACTATTGAGGGAAAATGTCCTTCTTCATATGATACGACGTTATAACCGATAGCAAAATTCAAATATTTCACAAAAAATCGACGTTACAACCGATATGACGTTATAAGCGATATTTATTTGTGTGGAGTATAAAGGGCAGAAATTCGAGACTTTTGGATTCCGTCGCTATAAGCGATATGACGTTATAAATGACGACGTTATAAGCGATTTCGACTGTATTAGTTTTGGCACCACAAAACGCTTTTGTCAAAAAAAAAAATCGCATATATTCTTCAACAATAAAATCAGAAAGCATATTAAGTTATACTCTTTCAAATGATGAAGAAATCTACCAAAAAAGTTTCGTAAGTTTCACGAAAAATGGCATTTCAACTGGGGGTAATCATTAAGGTTCTAAAAGCGCTGTAAATTTTTGGTTTACATCCATTTTAAAACCTGGTTATGATTTGCTTATCATTTTCACATAAAGATTTTCACACGGGAAAAAGTTCCTTCCCGAATATATATCTTTATATATATAAATGAGCTTGGTGATAAGTGATTGACTGACTGACTGACTCATCATCAACGCCCAGCCAAAACGGCTAAAGCTAGGAGCTTGAAATTTTACCAGTGGGTCACTGTTGATGCAAATGTGCGAGATAAGGCCGGGTTTTAGAAAATTCGTCCTGGAATCACAAAAAATAACAACAACAAAAATCCTTATTTTTCATTACTATTACGTACTTATTCACTTAGTTGGCCCTCTACAAGACATGTGTAAAATTAACAATGCCATAACTTCTTGATATCGTAAGAGATCACACATAATTTCAAATTTTGTAGTTTACTTCTAGGCGCACTTATTTTATCGTAAACCACTAAATAATAGAAAGACAAGACATTTGTTATCTTCCATTGCAACAGATGTCGCAGTTGGTGATAATGGTGTATAAACATCAATTACGCAAATGAACAAATGAGTTGCTGTTGAAGACAACATTAGGGGAATAAATTCAGAAATCGCCCAGAAATAACAACAACTAAAAACTGTATGGACCTGACTTTTTGGTAATAACTAAATGTTTGCAAATCAATGAAAGTGCAATAGAATTGTGCATATTACCACGATTTATTTGCAATTAAGAATTTTATCGTATATGGAGATGTACAGTCATAACTATTCAATTTTCAATTTCAAAATCTGTAATTTGAATGAAATCAATAATAGGCCCCAGGAATATAGGAATTTAATATGGAAATCAAGGTTGGGAAGTGGTGCTTCTAAAAGGAAATGGTTTGGAAAATTACCAATCATGTGTACGAAAAGTACTAAATTTAGTACAATTTAGATTTGGGTGAACGTAAAGAGCTGGAAACCTGAAATTTGGAATTAAGGTTACTGTTGTAGTGTAGGATTGAGATATGAGGGTAGTTTTGGAAATTCGTGCTTATGTGTACGAAAAGTACTAAATGGTACTAAATTTGATACAATGGGGATTTGGGTGAACGGATAATAGCTGGAATCTCGAAATTTGGAATTGAGATTACTGGTGGGGTGTAGGATTGAGGTAGTTTTGAAAATTCGTACTTATGGGTACGAAAAGTACTAAATGGTGCCAAATTTAGTACAATATTGATCTGAATGAACGGATAGAGCTGGAAACCTGAAATTTGGAATTAATATTACTGTTGAAGTGTAGGATTGAGATATGAAGGTGGTTTTGGAAATTAGTACTTATGTGTACGGAAAGTACTAAATGGAACTAAATTTTGTATAATGGGGATTTGGGTGAACGGATAGCGCTGGAATCTCTAAATTTGGAACTGAGATTACTGGTGGAGTTTAATATTGTGGAAGTTTTGGAAATTCGTACATAGGGTACGAAAAATACTAAATAGCACTAAATTTGGTACAGTTTCGATTTGGGTGAACGGATAGGGCTTGATTCCTCAAATTTGGACTGAGGATCACTGATGAAGAGTAAGAAAGATGCACCAAAGGGTTTTTGGAAACTTGAGTGTACGAAAAGTAATAATTGGTACTAAATTTAGTACAATTTGGATTTGAGTGAACGGATAGAGCTGGATTCCTGAAATTTGGAATTGATATTACTGTTGGAGTGTAGGACTGGGGAAGTTTTGGAAATTCTTACTTATGTGAATGAAAAGTACTAAATGGTACAAAATTTGGGACAATGGGGATTTGGGTGAACGGATATAGTTGGAATCTCGAAATTTGGAATTGAGATTACTGGTGGGGTGTAGAATTGAGGTAGTTTTGAAAATTCGTACTTATGGGTACGAAAAGTACTAAATGGTACTAAATTTAGTACAATTTGGATTTGGGTGAACGTATGTATGTAGCTGGAAACCTGAAATTTGGAATTAAGATTACTGTGAAGTGTAGGACTGAGATATGAGGGTGGTTTTGGAAATTCGTACTTATGTGTTCGAAAAGTACTACATTTGGTACAATAGGGATTCGAGTGAACGGACAGAGCTGGAATCCTGAAATTTGAAATTGAGATTACTGTTGGATCATAGGATTGGGGAAATTTTGGAAATTCTTATTTATGTGTACGAAAAGTACTAAATGGTACTAAATTTATTACAATTTGGATTTGGGTGAACGGATAGAACTGGAATCCTGAATTTTAAGTATCAAGGTTGGGAAATGGCGTTGAAATAAGGAAATGGTTTTGGAAGTTCGTATTTATGATTACGAGCAGTACTAAATTTGGATTTGGGTGAACGGATAGAGCTGGAATCGTAAAGTTTTGAATTAAGATTACTGTAGGGGCGTAGGATTGAGATAGTTTTAGAAATTCGTACCTTTGAGTACGAAAAGTTCTAAATGGTACTAAATTTGGTACAATTTGGATTTGGATGAACGGATAAAGCTGGAATTCTGAAATTTGGAACTAAGATTACTGTCGGACAGTAGAATTGAGGTAGTTTTGGAAATTCGTACTTATGGGTACAGAAAGCACTAAATTCGGTACAATTTGAATTTTAGTAAACGGATAGTGTTGGAATTAGGAATTAAGATTACTGTAGGAGTGTAGTATTGAGGAAATTTTTAAAAGTCGTACGTTTGCGTACGAGAAGTACTAAATGGTACTAAATATGGTACAATGTGGATTTGGGTGAACTGTAGAGCTGGAATCCTGAAATTTTTGTTTGGGAAAGAAATGGTACTAAATTTGATACAATTTGGATTCGGGTGAATTAATAGAGCTGGAATCCTGAAATTTGGAATTACGATTACAGTCGAAGAGTAGGATTCAGGTTGTTTTGAAAAAGCAAACTTATGGTTACGAAAAGCACTAAATGGTACTAAATTTAGTACAATTTGTATGTAGGTGAACGGATAGCGGTGGAATCCTGCAATTTGAAAGTATGATTATTGTAGCCCTGTTGCGTTGAGGAAGTTTTGAAAATTGGTACGAAAATTCTAAATTGTTCTATATTTAGTGCAATTTTAATTTGGTTTAACGGATAGAGTTTGAATCCTGAAATTTGGAAGTAAGATTACTACTAAAGTGAAGGATTGAGGTAGTTTTGGAAAATCTTTCTTATGGGTACGAAGAGTTCGACTTGATACTAAGTTTGGTACAATTTGGAATTGGACGAACGGATACAGCTGGAATCTTGAGATTTGGAATTACTGTAATTATTATGGAATTTACTGTAATTATTTTGTATTAATGTCCGTGTATGGCTGAGATATGTCGTCGAAATACGTACCATAAGTATACGAAAATTACTTAATGGTACTCAATTTGTTTTTGGGTGTAGGGACAGTGCTGGAATTTTTATTTTTTGGAGTTAGGGTGTGTATTGGTGTGCAACGTTGATCTCGCTGTTAATGTGTAAGGGTGAGATACGGCTGATCTTTTTTAAAAACGAACTTAAGGGGTACGTACAGTACTAAGATAAAAATAAATATTGATTAAAATTGGTATTAGTGCGACCAAATTTTCAGTGTTTGTCATTTCCATATTATATATTGTTTATTTGTTTTTTTATATCCTTTCCGCATACGAAGTAGCGGGCATTTTGCTAGTATCTATATATATAAATGAGCTTGGTGATAAGTGACTGACTGACTGACTGACTCATCATCAACGCCCAGCCAAAACGGCTAAAGCTAGGAGCTTGAAATTTTACCAGTGGGTCTCTGTTGATGCAAATGTGCGAGATAAGGCCGGGTTTTAGAAAATTCGTCCTGGAACCACAAAAAATAACAACAACAAAAATCCTTATTTTTCATTATTATTACGTACTTATTCACTTAGTTGGCCCTCTGTAAGACATGTGTAAAATTAACAATGCTATAACTTCTTAATACCGTAAAAATCACACATAATTTCAAATTTTGTAGTTTACTTCTAGGCGCACTTATTTTATCGTAAACCACTAGATAATAGAAAGACAAGACATTTGTTATCTTCCATTGCAACAGATGTCGCAGTTGATGATCAATTACGCAAAAAATACAAACCGATCCTGATTTTGTTTTCACATAACAGGTGTCGCACAAAAGATTTTCATTCGTTAAAATCCAGTTAGAATAAATGATTACAAACGATGTATTTGTAAAAATTTTGATTTTCAATTTAAAATTAAAACAAAAATTCGTTCAATAAATATTGTTGGGTTTGGTTTGTTGAACAAATGAGTTGCTGTTGAAGACAACATTAGGGGAATAAATTCAGAAATCGGCCAGAAATAACAACAACTAAAAACTGTATGGACCTGACTTTTGGTAATAACTAAATGTTTGCAAATCAGTGAAAGTGCAATAAAATTGTGCATATTACCACGATTTATTTGCAATTAAGAATTTTATCGTATATGGAGATGTACAGTCATAACTATTAAATTTTCAATTTCAAAATCTGTAATTTGAAGAAATCGCTAAATAATTAATGAAATCAATAATAGGCCCCAAACCAGAGACAAAAGATTGGTTCCGTAATTGAAAACGATTTTGGAGTATGTGTGTTACGTGAAAAAGACGGAAAAGTATTACATAACAAGTATTCATCACGAAGGGTTAGGAAAAAGTTATCTCCCCGCAACATATAAAGCAACGAATCAGATTTGCTACTAAGAAGAGTTCAAGCCCGTTAAAGTACTTTGATGACGTTATATTTTCTGATGAGATGAAAATTATGTTGCACTATTACGACGGAACCCAAAAAATATGGCGCAAACCTCTCACAGCCCTGGAAAATAAAAATGCAATACATACTGTAAAGTTCGGAGAACTGTAAGTTATGGTATGGGCATAGACAAATGAAGTGTATAGACAAAGGATTACTCATGTTGAGTGCTGTCAACAGACTCAAACCAAAATACTCAACATTTTTCGAAGTCGATTTTTGAGAAAAATTTCAAGATTTTCTTTTACATCTGAGTATGTAGATTTCGTCAAAAACTAACCCCATACATTTTTTGTTAGAACAAAATGTTTTTAAAATTGTGTTTTTAATTGAGTTGTTCTGAAATCGAAATCGATGTTAACAAATGAACCGTATAGACAAGGGATTACTCATTCGATTTGTTCCTAGGTTTTACCATTTTTGAGATATAGAAGTTCAGGTCACAGTTTTAGGTTTTTTGTTAGGTTTTCGCGAGTTTGCTTGAAAACGGCATGTATTGTCAAAATGGGACTAAAAAAATCGTATAACTGTGAAAATTTCGTAATTTTTTCCTTGGTTGTACCATTTTTGCGATATATAAGTTAAAGTAGGGAAATTGCAGCCATGACATTGTTTCATATGGAGACGATACAGCCAGTGAATTGTCCTAATCTGAACATCTATATCTTAAAAATGGCAAAACCTACAAAAATATCATAAAGGACAACTTTGTAGAGAATTTTCGATGCTACAACGATTTCTTTATTCCATTTTGATAGGGCATGAAAACCTAAAAACCCCCAACAAATGTGAACTTTGACCGTGATTTATTTAAAAGGCGCTCAGGCGATTTTTTTATTCCCAGGTGTAAGTTTCTTTCATTTAATGTTGTTTCAAGAGCACCGCATCATGTTATATGCTGTTAACCGACCCAAACAAAAATACTCAACGTTTTTCGAAGGCGATTTAAAAAAATTCAATATTTTCATTTATACATTTATCTGATGATGTATATTTCTTGAGGAGCTTGAAATTTTACCAGTGGGTCACTGTTGATGCAAATGTGCGAGATAAGGCCGGGTTTTAGAAAATTCGTCCAGGAACCACAAAAAATAACAACAACAAAAATCCTTATTTTTCATTATTATTACGTACTTATTCACTCAGTTGGCCCTCTGTAAGACATGTGTCAAATTAACAATGCTATAACTTCTTAATACCGTAAAAATCACACATAATTTCAAATTTTGTAGTTTACTTCTAGGCGCACTTATTTTATCGTAAACCTCTAAATAATAGAAAGACAAAGACAAACCGATTTTGTTTTCACATAACAGGTGTCGCACAAAAGATTTTCATTCGTTAAAGTCCAGTTAGAGAAAATGATTACAAACGATGCAATTGTAAAAATTTTGATTTTCAATTTAAAATTAAAACAAAAATTCTTTCAATAAATAATGTTGGGTTTGGTTTGTTGAACAAATGAGTTGCTGTTGAAGACAACATTAGGGGAATAAATTCAGAAATCGGCCAGAAATAACAACAGCTAAAAACTGTATGGACTTGACTTTTTGGTAATAACTAAATGTTTGCAAATCAACGAAAGTGCAATAAAATGGTGCATATTACCACGATTTATTTGCAATTAAGAATTTTATCGTATATGGAGATGTACAGTCATAACTATTCAATTTTCAAAATCTGTAATTTGAAGAAATCGCTAAATAATTAATGAAATCAATAATAGGTCCCAAACCAGAGACAAAAGATTAATTCTGTAATTGAAAACGATTTTGGAGTATGTGTGTTACATGAAAAAGGCAGAAAAGTATTACATAACAAGTATTCATCACGAAGGGTTAGGAAAAAGTTCTCTCCCCGCAAAATATAAAGCAACGAATCAGATTTGAAGAGAAGATTTCAAGCCCGTTAAAGTACTTTGATGACGTTATATTTTCTGATGAGATGAAAATTATGTTGCACTATTACGACAGAACCCAAAAAAAAAAAAACAAGTGAGCAAAGGCTATAGTCGGGATTGGGCCGACCATGTGATACCCTACACCACTAACCCTGTTCATGAGCTTTTCACTGGTAAACATTTTTTAGGGAATATAAACCGACTACCACCAAAAATAATATGCCTCTTTGTCTCTGGGACCCCCATAAGCAACCAAAATTTCGTGACCATCCAATCAAAATTACGACCTGTAGCTTGATTGCAAAAAATGGAAGAATTGGATGCATTACCGACTATTGTGGTATCTCCCTTGTTTGACCACCTTCGCCAACCTGCTTTACACCAACGTAAAGGTAGGTAATATTTTCTTCTTCCATTGACAGGCTTTGCCGTTGGAATACCCCTACTAGAAGCCAATATATTCACAAAGAATAAAACTTTGAATTTGTCTCCAAATGAGTTTTTCCCCATTCCGGCCCCTAAATATTATCCGACTATCACCAAAATCAATAGGCTTCTTCCTATGTGGGACCCGCATCAACTCCCAAAAAATTCGTGACGATCCGATCAAAATTGCGACCTGTAGCGTGATTACAAACAAATCGGGAAATGGGATGCATTACCGACTATTGCGATATCTCTGTTGTTTGAGCAGCTACGACAACCTCCTTTACATCGCTGTAAAGGTGATATTTTCTACTTTCCCTGCCAGGTTTTGCTTTTGATACACCTCCTAAAAAAAACAGAGATATTGGCTTTGAAATAAAACGTAGACCTTTTCTCCAAATAAGTTTTTGCCCATTCCGACCCCTGAATATTATCCGACCATCATTAAAATAAGTAGGCTTCTTCCTCTGTGGGACCCCCATTAACCCCTAAAATTTCGTGACGATCCGATCAAAATTGCGACCTGTGGCGTGATTACAAAAAAATCGGAAAATGGAATGCATTATCGACTATTGCCATATCTCTGCTATTTGACCACCTATGACAACCTAATTTACATCGTTGTAAAGGTGATATTTTCTACTTTCCTTACAAGATTTTGCATTTGATATACCTCTTAAAGAAACAGAGATATTGGCTTTGAAATAAAATGTTGACTTTTCTCCAAATAAGTGTTTGCCCATTCCCTGAATATTATCCGACCATCATCAAAATCAATAGGCTTCTTTCTTTTTGGGACCCCCATTTACCCCCAAAATGGCGTGACCATCCGATCAAAATTGCGACCTGTAGCGTGATTACAAAAAAATCGGAAAATGGGATGCATTACCGACTATTGCCATAACATTGCTATTTGACAACCTACGACAGCCTACTTTACATCGTTGTAAAGGTGATATTTTCTACTTTCCTTTCCAGGTTTTGGTTTTGATATACCTCTTAAAGAAACAGAGATATTGGCTTTGAAATAAAATGTTGACTTTTCTGCAAATAAGTGTTTGCCCATTCCGACCCCTAAATATTATCCGACCATCACCAAAATCAATATGCTTCTTCATCTGTGAGACCCTCATTAACTCTCAAATTTTCGTGACGATCCGATCAAAATTGCGACCTGTAGCGTGATTTCAAAAAAAATATAAAAATTGGATGTATTACCGACTATTGCGATATCTCCGTTATTTGGTTACCTATGCCGACCTAGTTTGCATCATTGTAAAGACGGGATCTTCTACTTTCATAGTTAGGCTTTGCTTTTGGAATATTTTCAACCAAAGCTGTGATATTCGTCATTATAATTAAAATCGCAAAAATGAAAATTGGGGTTTTATTTGCTACTATTGGTTTTGCTTTTGATACACCTCCTAAAGAAACAGAGATATTGGCTTTGAAATAAAACGTAGACCTTTTCTCCAAATAAGTTTTTGCCCATTCCGACCCCTGAATATTATCCGACCATCATTAAAATAAGTAGGCTTCTTCCTCTGTGGGACCCCCATTAACCCCTAAAATTTCGTGACGATCCGATCAAAATTGCGACCTGTGGCGTGATTACAAAAAAATCGGAAAATGGAATGCATTATCGACTATTGCCATATCTCTGCTATTTGACCACCTATGACAACCTAATTTACATCGTTGTAAAGGTGATATTTTCTACTTTCCTTACAAGATTTTGCATTTGATATACCTCTTAAAGAAACAGAGATATTGGCTTTGAAATAAAATGTTGACTTTTCTCCAAATAAGTGTTTGCCCATTCCGACCCCTGAATATTATCCGACCATCATCAAAATCAATAGGCTTCTTTCTTTTTGGGACCCCCATTTACCCCCAAAATGGCGTGACCATCCGATCAAAATTGCGGCCTGTAGCGTGATTACAAAAAAATCGGAAAATGGGATGCATTACCGACTATTGCCATAGGTTAGGTTAGGTTAGGTTGATAAGAGGGGTGATACTAGATCACCACATGCCCATGTGGACATACACTTAAGCCATAAGTAGGCCTGTTGTGCGCTCTAATTTTGGGTTATGGAAGGATTATCTTTTTTTTTTTTTACCTGGTCTAGGATCTCTGTCCTATTTACATAGTCTCTGATCTTTTTGAACTCGATTGTCCTAATTTGGTCGAGTCCTGGTATAATGTCATTCCCTAGTAACTGGGTTCTCAGATTTGTGAAGGCTTGACAATGGCAGAGGTAATGTTCCAACGTTTCGTCGTCCTCTCCGCATGCTCTGCATTCACTGTTTTCTGCACAACCTATTTTGTGCAGGTGCGCTTTTAGACCTAGGTGACCTGTAAGGATTCCTGTCAGTCTACTAATATCTTTTTTACTTAGTAAAAGTAATTCTTTTGTTTTGTCCTCGTCTGGGTTTCCCCATAGGATTTTTGTGTTTTTTCCCTTCTCTCCACTACTCCAGAGGGATACATGTGCATTTTTTGCCCATGTCTTTAGTTCTAGTCGCGTAGCTTTAAACGGCTTAGCGTTTTCTAGACTTACCGTTGGTTGCTCCTTGGCTTGTTTTGCCAAGGAGTTTGCTATTTCATTACCCCTAATCCCGGTATGCCCTGGTACCCATATAATGTTTACCTTACCGTGTTGGGAATAATTATTTATAGATTTAATACATTCCAAGACAGTTCTAGATTTCACTGTCTTGGTTGATATAGCTCTAATGGCTGCTTTGCTATCCGTAAGGATATTTACAGTGGTAGGCCTTGTGTGTGTAGTAAACCAAAGCAGACACTCTGTTATCGCCCGGAGTTCCGCCTGCAGGATCGTGTTATGATCCGGCAGACGGAGGGAGATTTCCGTTTCCGGTTCCATTATATAAAGACCCAGTCCGGTTCTCCCCCCTAGCACAGCCCCATCCGTAAACCCACAGCTTCCAGTGGGAATCTGTGCTAGAGCTCCCTCGATCCACATGTCTCTGTCAGGTATTGACACTTCACACAAGGCTACTTCACTAGTTTCAGGTATACGGTCCGATACTACCTGATTTATAGATTCACCCGTTGTGACCTTTAATATGTTTTGGTGGTATGTTTGGTGGCTCTTTTCGATCCACTCGCTCATCGACTTTAGCCTTACAGCTGCGATGGCTGCCTCATACCTTACCTGAATCTCTATTGGGTGTACAAACAAAATTGTTTCTAGAGCCCTAGTCGGTGTGGTCCTCATTGCTCCGCTAATGCTTAGGCAGCATGTTCTTTGGACCTTTTGCAATATTTCCACATTGCATTTTTTGTCCATGGCTGTCCACCATACCACAGACGCGTAGGTTAGAATTGGTCTAATTACGCTTCTGTATAGCCAGTGTATCATCCTAGGATTGAACCCCCATTTTGAGCCTATCGCCCTTCTGCAGGTTGACCAACATATTTGGGCCTTGTTGGCCCTTTCTTGTATATGGTCTTTCCACTTAAGTTTCCTATCCAGAATTACTCCTAGATATTTAACTGTACAAGAGATATTTATTGTCTTATCTAGAAAAACTGGTTCCTCGTAGTGCCCCATTTTCGTTTTCCTAGTGAATAGACATAATTCTGTTTTTTCTGGGTTGACGTTCAGACCTCTCGGCCTGGCCCAGTTAAAAGCAATTTTTAGAGCCGTTTCTGCTCTACGACAGAGTTGATTCGGATTCTTTCCCCTCAGAAGTATTATAACGTCGTCTGCGTAGCAGACTGGGTCAAATCCTTCTTCGGTTAGGGTCCTCAAGAGACTGTTTATGGTGGTAACCCACAACAGAGGTGAAAGTATCCCTCCCTGTGGCGTTCCTTGTCCAACTTTGTCTCTTATTTTCACGTCGTATAGCCCGCAGCTTATCCATCTATTCCTTAGCATGTGGTTTATCCAGTTCCTTAAGGCCCTGTCTACCTGAAACTCGTCTAAGGAGTGGATAAGTGTCTCGGTGCTTACGTTATTGAAAGCGCCTTCGATGTCGATGCATACAGCAAGTGTGTACATTTTCATTTCGAAGGTTCTTTCTATGTGGTGTACTACCTCATGCAATGCGGTTTCCACTGATCTGCCTTTAACGTATGCATGTTGTTTGAATTTAAGCATATCGTTGGGGATCTTACTCTTTATCATGGTGTCGACTGTCCGTTCCATTGTTTTGAGTAAGAATGAAGTTAAACTTATCGGTCGATAAGATTTTGGTGTTGCATAACTTGCCTTGCCAGGTTTGGGTATAAAGACTACCCTTGCCTCCTGCCAGGCTATAGGAGTGTATGCAAGTTTTAAGCATGCATTGAAGATCCCGACCAGTTTGGACGCAATAAAGTCCACTTCCCTCTGTAATAAAGCCGGGAAGATCTGGTCTGGTCCAGCTGCTTTATATGGTGAAAAGCTTAAAATGGCTTGTTGGACCATTAAGCTGTCGATCTTTGGTGCTTCTTCCGATGAGTTAATACATTCCGTCGATGCCTCAGTGTAAACCATGGTATTCTGCGGGAAGTGCGTTTTCATCAGAAGGCCTAGAGTTTCTTCTGTTGTTTCAATCCTTTTTCCATTTCCATCGACCAATTGCTCGGTCTGTGTATGGGTTTTAGATAGAAACTTTTTAATCTTTGAAACGTCATTTACACTATCCACCTGTTCGCAGAAAAGCTTCCAGGAGTTTCGTTTGGCGTTTCTTGTTATTTTGTTGTATTCCTTTAATTTTGCCTGATAGTTGTCCCAGAATACAGCTGCTTTTTTACGTTTGGCCCTATTATAAAGTCTGCGGACCTCCTTGCCTTTATTCCGAATTTCCCCTGTCATCCAGGGTTTTTCGTAGGCGGATTTCCTCTCTCGAAGGGGACAACTTTCCTCGAAAGACTTTACTAGTGCCTCAGTTAACTTTAGGACATCTCTCTCTATGTCCTCCTTACTTAGGCATTCCTCATCTGGTTGCCCAAGTCTTTCTTTTACTCGTTTTCCGAACTTTGTCCAATTTGTTTTGGATTTGTTTCGGAAGGTTATCGGGTTAGGCGATGGCCTAGCTATTTTAAATCTAATATACTTATGGTCTGAGAAGGAGTGTTCCTCCAGGACCCTCCACTCGTGTACCTCGTTTATTAAATTTTCTGAACATATCGTTATATCTAGTACTTCCTCCCTAATTCTATTAACAAAGGTTGCCGTATTCCCGGTGTTAAGTGTAATTAGGACATTAGTATTTAAGTAATCTATAAGGGCTTGTCCCCTTTTGTTAATGTTAGTACTACCCCACGAGATGTGGTGAGAGTTAGCATCGCTACCTACTAGTACTTCGTTACCTGTTTGCTTTATCCTTCTCACCAGTTGCTACAATTCCGACGAAGGTGGTAATGTCGGGGAGTCGAACGGCAGGTATAATGATGCTAGGTATATGTTACCATTCCCCTGCTTCAATACTGTAACGTCCGACGATGACAACTCTGGAGAAAAAAGAAAGCATACGTTTTTGTGGCATATAATGCAGGTCCTCGGTCGGGATCCCGTATTTGCGTAAAAAAGTTGATAATTTATATGGTTTAGTCCAGAAACCTTGTTTTTATGGTCCAAGGTTCTTGGATTAAACCAATATGTATATTACCTTTAGTTATTTTGTCCATCAGGGCTAGTGTTGCCGTTTCGCTCCGATGGAGGTTGATCTGGATGACCTCAATCATTGGTCCTCCAGAAGGTTGGCTTCTTGGGAGTCGCTAATTTCGTCTGCTCCTCCCTCCTGAAAGCCTTTTGGTAGGTTGACCTCTTGGTTATTTGGTTTGGCAATCTCCTCCTCACCAACTCTTGCCTTTCCAACTTTGAAGTAGACCGAGTTCGAGACGAAGAATGCCTTGCCCTTGGTTTTGACGAGCCCGGCTAGCGAGAGATCGTCGATCCCCATCACAAGGAGAGTGCCGTCTTCCTTCTCCTCCCTGTGGAAGACCTCCCATCTTTCCACCTTTAGGGCCTCGTTTTGTACGCCAAAGACCTCGAGCATGCGCTCCGTCTCGAGCTTGCAGCCATACCCCTTGACGTACACCGATGCTTTGGTTAGGTGAGGAATTTCGTCTTTCCTCACCAGTTTTAGTCTGCCACCTTCCCATGGAGTTGCTATACTGCTGACTACCTCCCCGAGAGCTGCAGAGTTTGCGTGTGAGTCCAGGTGGTACAATAGGAGGTCCCCCCTTGGCTCACAGCAGTTTATTTTTATTGAGACTCGTCCTTGCAGGATTTGTTCCAATATTTTATCGTTGATCGATTTCTCGATCTCCGGTAAGTACTCTTTGTGTAGCCTTCCTGATCCTTTACTAGTATCGATTACTGCGTAGCACAGCTCGTCCTTGTAGTATCTCTTGGCTACCTTGGCGTAAGTCGATGGCGGCTCCGTTCCGGTTTCAGCGTCCATCTTCCTCTTCTGGGTGGTAGTAGGCTTCTTTACTGAGTCCTTGGCCACCGCAGAAGATTCCGACGTCGCGCTCACCTTCTTTTTGTCAGAACTCGCCTCTTCAGTATCATTTGAAGGATCCTTTTGGCAGTCTCCTTGGCTTTTGTCCTGACGAGGTTTGTTCTGGGCAATTGAAGGTGGGAAGCCCTTTTTCTTCTTACTGGGTTTTGCCACGTTCTGCTCCTCAGGAGACCTTGTCCTCTTCGCCGCTTCCGAAGAAGTGGAGGGACTTTCTGTGGTAACCTTTGAAGCAGCCAGCTGTTTTTCCTTCTTTAGTTTTGCCTGGTTCCTCTTAAATTTCTTCCTTTGGGCCCCAGACCACTGTACTCTTTTCGTCGTGAGCTTTGCGATGCTCTCGCTCACTTCTTCTACCATCTTGTGGACTTCCTCTTTCATGGGATTTTCCACAACGGTGGTGTTTGTTTTGCCGCAGCTATCGGATTCGGAATCAGGGTCGCTACCATCATCAGATAGTTGGGTCAAGTTAATCCTCCCCCTGTGCTGCCCTTTATCCTCCTCCGTTTTTACACTAGGTTTTACACTAGGTTGTGTGCTTGTAGCATTACCTTCGACCACAGATGCCAAGGCACCCACATCTATGGGAGATTGCTCACGATCGCATGATATCGACGGGGTGTGACTCGTAGGCAGATCACTGGTCCCCGCCGGCACTGGGTTTATTAGGCCCTGCACCGTAACTTTTTCTTCTTTTTTTCCTTCCATATTTGTTTTTTGTTTTAGGGGAACACCCCCATAGTCAGTTTTTTGTCCGCGGGAAACTCAAGGTTTCCAGAGGTGGATAATCCCACCTCTCTGCCCCAGACCCACCATGCAATAGGTATTGGACAGAGTGGTACGACCATCCTCCTCCCCCTATCCGCCGGGGGACGCGCCCGGTAGGAGAACTAACAAACTCCCGCGGGGACTATTGCCATAACATTGCTATTTGACAACCTACGACAGCCTACTTTACATCGTTGTAAAGGTGATATTTTCTACTTTCCTTTCCAGGTTTTGCTTTTGATATACCTCTTAAAGAAACAGAGATATTGGCTTTGAAATAAAATGTTGACTTTTCTGCAAATAAGTGTTTGCCCATTCCGACCCCTAAATATTATCCGACCATCACCAAAATCAATATGCTTCTTCATCTGTGAGACCCTCATTAACTCTCAAATTTTCGTGACGATCCGATCAAAATTGCGACCTGTAGCGTGATTTCAAAAAAATATAAAAATTGGATGTATTACCGACTATTGCGATATCTCCGTTATTTGGTTACCTATGCCGACCTAGTTTGCATCATTGTAAAGACGGGATCTTCTACTTTCATAGTTAGGCTTTGCTTTTGGAATATTTTCAACCAAAGCTGTGATATTCGTCATTATAATTAAAATCGCAAAAATGAAAATTGGGGTTTTATTTGCTACTATTGCGATATCTTCGTTGTTTGATCACCTATGGGCACTTACTTTACATCATTAGAAAGGTGATATTTTCTGCTTTCATTGCCAGGTTTTTCTTCTGGTATACCCCATGTAAAAGCTGAGATATTGGCTTTGGAAAAAAACGTTGTCTTTTTATCCACCTAAGGTTTTTGCCCTTTCCGACCCCTAAATATTATCCGACCACCACCAAAATCAATAGGCTTCTTCCCCCCCGGGACCCCCATCATTATCCAAAATTTCTTGACGATCCGATCAAAATTGCGACCTGTAGCGTGATTACAAGGTTTAGATGGACAGACGGACGGACATAGCCAGATCGACTCAGCTCGTCGAGACATTCATTTTGGTATATATAAGTATGGGTCTACGACCATTATTTCGATGCGTTACAAACTTTTTGGTCAAAACCAACTTATAATACCCTCCCCACATAGTGGTGTAGGGTATAAAAATTATAACAGCATCCAGACATTTTGAGGAATAAAATGAAACCTAAGTTGTGAAGGTTGGAGCTATAGTATTCATGTTATTTGCAAAAATACGAAGAAAATATTACGAAAAAATTAAAATCATATTATTCTGATTTTATTTTTTTATGGTTTTATAGGAAAAGCTGAAGAAAGAAATGTTTGAGTTCTTCGGCATTTTCGTTAAAATTTCACGCAATAATGATGATATTCCGTTGTAACAAATTTTTCGCTTATAGTTTTCCTATTGGATAATATTATTAGAACCTTATATTGCGTAATTATGAAAATGACATGATGCGCATCCGATTTTCCAACACAGCGAATCAATCCCTCTTTTTGTCAAATTCTATTTGGCGGCCACGATGTAGCATCTGCTGCATATTAGGGTGCAAAATACAGTAAAATGGTCATAATTTCCGCGAAGTTCATTTACATTTTATGCGCATCCGATTTCAATAATCACCATTAAAAAATACATCATCCTATGCAGTTTCAATGCGATTCATCAAGAACCGTGGATGTAGCACTAAATTTTGAGAAAAAATCTATTATATCTTTGGATTTACGAGAGTTTTTAAATATCTGTTTTCGCGCAGCTTAAACACGCTTATCGATGTATTTATTTAAGTAGAACTGACACATACAAAACGCGTTTTAATATGCGATATTTTCAAAATAATTTTTTTGCAAATTTTCGAAATTTGAGGGGTATCATATCCGCCGATCTAGTGGGTGGATTTTTACGCGTCGTGGCTTGTTAGATTCAGAACGTAAAAAAACTAAATTTACGCGGGGTTCCGCGGAAATCGAATGACGTTTGTAAATTTTAAACCAAAAAAAAAAGGTTTTTGAGAAAAATTTACGCACAAAAATTTCGTGTTTGGGCGCAGATTACTGTGATCCTGTGAGGACTACACCCTCATGTTATACATTAAAAAGTGCGAAATCGCGAGTACCACAATCAAATGATAAGCTTTTAGGGAAATCCAGCTGCGCGTCCCGATTAGAGCAAAAATTCAAAAAACCCCATTTTTCAGGTTTCAAAATGTCAGCATCCGTTTGAAGTAGATACAGTGGATATATTAAAAAATCATACATTAGAAACTTCAACTCTGAAGTGTACTCTTTAACTTCTCCTTTGAACATTAAGCTCTGCATTGTGTTGTAAAACCACTAATTGGAAAATAACATAATGAAACTCGTTTGCTTCAACGATTTTTTCCGATTTTTTTACATTAGTACGACCACAGCTTCCGCTCAAATTATTATTTTAAGAAACCCCTCGTTGAATCGGGCTAAAACAGTTTATTTTAACGAAATGCGGTCAAAAGTTATGGTATAGTAAAACTGATCGCGAGTTACTATACCCCATACCTCAGTTTCAACATAAGTTAATTTTCTACAAAAAGCTTGATATATATATACTGACAAAACCTTCTAAGTTGTATTTTGTTGCTATTTTTCAATATAGGATTCAGTACAAATAATATAAATATGAATGTTACTTCATATTTATTATGTTCTGTAGTTGAGTATTAATGAACATTCTAAAGAAAACAGATTTGCCTACATGGGCCAAATATAGGAAAAAGTTAAACATTTGTCCATATTTTATTCATTTTCAGTGGTATTTGAATTTACCCTCGGAGTCGTGAAAAAAACTGGCCTGGAGTCGAGTCGAGCGAAAAATACCTCGACTCCGAAACCCTGGTACGAACAGTACTAAATGGTACTAAATTTAGTACAATTTGGATTTGAGTGAACGAATAGACCTGGAATTCTTAAATTTGTTGGAGTGTAGTATTATGGTAGTTTTGGAAATTTGTATTTCTGGGAACGAAAAGTACTAAATGGATTTCATACGTCCAGAATTTATATTCTTTATGACAAGAGCTGCCTCCATGAGCAAATTAAAATTCTTCGCGGTTTAGAAGATATGCGCCTGCCAAAATGCTCACTTTTGACTTAATTTTTGAAGGATATTTTTGATGTCCTTTTTATAATGGAATGCAATAATTTGTAATTTTTATATAAAGCCTATACTCTCCTCTTTAATATGACACCAATACCAGCATCGTACGACGAGTACAAGTATTTAAAATATTTTTTTGAAAAATGTTGACCTTTGAAATTTGTTTGACCTCTAAAAGGTCAAAACGATGAGAAAACGAAAAATTAAAAATGCCATTGTACTCCATTTTGCCTATACTTTTAAACGTATATAGTCCGGTTCAAGTGTAATTTTGGCTGTCGGACAGTGTTATCATCAAAAGGTTAATAAAAAGGTCGAACAAAAAACTAAGAACATTTATCATCAAAAAGTTTACATCCATGAGTCGTTGTTCAGTTTTCGTCACTGCGGACGTGTTTTCTCCAATTGCTTGACTGCGTATATTCATTTCTTTCGTTTCTCGTTTAAAAGACTAAAACATAGCATTGTTTTTGCAAACAAGAATTTACAGACTTAACCAACCAAAAGTCATAAAATAC
Organism: Musca autumnalis; assembly: GCF_047663935.1. Classification (NCBI taxonomy): domain Eukaryota; kingdom Metazoa; phylum Arthropoda; class Insecta; order Diptera; family Muscidae; genus Musca; species Musca autumnalis. Next base: position 131,083,295 of record NW_027411644.1, read on the forward strand.
AACAACAACATTAAACGCACTCGTGAGCTTGATGATGTGAATTCACATCAAACAACAACGATGGGTAAAAACCCCAAAAACAATAATACCGCGACTAATGCGGACAACAATTATTATGCCCCATTACAAACGGTTGATGATGACGTCATAGATGATGTGCAAGAGCAAAGTGAAGTGAAACCACATATTCCACCAATAACAATTTTAAAATGCAAAATCGATGAACTGCATGAAATTTGTAAAATTACCAATATAAAAGACTATGCTATTAGAAAAATTTCAATTGGCTTAAAATTGTATTGCCTTACTAAAAAAGACTTTGATGATATGTGTAATATATTACACGAGAAATACGAATTCTTTACATATGCGACTAAAGACGAAAAACCTTATAAAGACCTACTTTTTGGGCTCGAAACTCAAGATCCAATAGCCATTAAAAGGAAATTGGTTGAAAAAGGTCTTCAATGTACAGACGTCAAAATTGTACATAAAAAGACAAAGTATGGTCAAATTGTAATATACGTGGTTTATTTCAAGAGAAAAACTATTACAATGAAAGAACTACGACAAAATCATTCAACTATTGATCTCGTAAAAGTCACATGGGACTTTCAAACTTCTAATAAGACTCGTATAACGCAATGTCATAATTGCCAGATGTTTGGCCACGGATCTAGCCGTTGCAGAGTGAAGACGTTTTGTGCAAACTGCGCTGGTCACCATAACACAGCTGAATGCAAAGAAAATTTAATCAAATGTGCCAACTGCCAAGGGCCACACAAATCCACAGATGACACTTGTCCGAGTAAAACCCAATACTTGAATATCAAACAACGATACAAGTCTAGCAATAGACAAACAACCAAACCCATTTCACAATTGGTAAACAACAACAGTTTCCCAAATACATTGCATCAATCTATGTCAAATGCAGCAAACATATGGAATCGTATACCAAATCCAAACTATACCAGCGTTCCTAGTCGGGACACACAAAATACTTCTGATATGTTCTCTATGGAAGAGATGCAAAAATTAGCTCAGGAACTAATACAAAATTTAAGAAATTGTAAAAATAAATTAGACCAGTTTGAGGTCTTAACCAACTTAGCTTGTAAATTTTTATCATGATCTTGAATGATATAAACATTATTACATGGAATGCCAAATCTATTGAATTTTTCCAATTCTTAATACAAAATAATATTCATATCTGTTTATTGTCTGAGACATGGTTAAACTCGTCAATTACTTTAAATCATCAAGAATTCAATATATATAGGAACGATAGAGAAGTAAGCAGAGGAGGAGGCGTAGCAATTGTAATCAGAAAATACGTTTCGCATACTGTATTACCCGTTGTAAATACGGGTAAATATCACTTTTTTGAAGGTACCCTCCTTGCAGAAAAAATATTTTTTTTTCTAATTTTTGGGTTTTGGTGAAGCAAATATTAAACACAAAAAGCATCCGTTTCTTTTAAGAAATATTCACCATGTGCTGTAAAAATTTACAGGCGTGTCGTGGTCAACGTTCTAACTACGGACCATAATAGCGAGGTTTATTTGTTCCTTAAAAAATATATTTATTAAGGTCCCTTCGCGAATCAATATTTTAAACATATCAATGTTTATAAAAATCTATCTATCTAAATTGAGTTGGAATGAATAAAATAGGTAAATTAAGAATAGGGTTAGGAACAACGAAGTCTGTTCGTTATATCCAGCGTTCATTATAAACATGTTCGTCAGTAAAATTCGTCCGTATATTGAAATATTTGAAACAGTACTTAAATTAGTCGCTATACGCTTGTGCTTAAAAGCGGGCATGTAAATCCTACAAACCTTTACGAAATTCTGCTCGTGGGTTGACAATTTTTGTTTGTTATAATCGTGGTAATTTCAAGAAGTTGAATGTGTGTAAAAATATTAAGAAAAAATCTTTGGGAACACAAAACGTTGTTCATTATAAACGTAGTTTCTTATAACCGATGTTCGCTATATCAGATTTCTACTGTGTAATTCTTTGTTTTAGCTTACTTTTGCATATAATGCACTAAAAATGTGCAAAAAGCCCATCAGCCAACCGCTATTAATTTTTGCTACAACAACAACAGTTGCGATGGAATTTAATGAAGAAATTTCATAATTTGTGTCAATATATGTTACATTCCAAAACTGCAAGAATATGCTAATTTTTACTATTTTTTCGATAACATAAAGGAACAATTGTTATCGTAGTAAAACATTTTAGATTCTTGCAGGTTCTGTAGTGGGATTCTCTAACTGATTTTTTGGTTACCGATAAAAATCGGTAAATTTAAAGTGTATATATATTTAACTTTTGTATTTTTAGGGCGAAGGCCATTATTTATGCGGTTTTTAATTAATTTAATTAACCGAGCTACATATATGACGTAGGGAGATTACATTGAAAAATTGATATCTAGCGAAGTCCTTCCTACACACACATCAACCGCTATCCGACCATCGTTTAGTTAACTGGTTAGGTTAACGTCCTCAGGCATATTAGATGTTGTTGTTGCTAGACAATTTTCGCCTTTTGGAGCTCCTGTTTATACATCCAGGATTGCAAATTGAAGCTTCTTATTTCCAAAGACGACTCATTTGTCCCCCGTCTACTCTAGAAATCAATTTTTCAACATTACATCACATTGCAGTTGATAGCCTTTTTCCATCATACTGTAGTACATATGTCTTTCACATCGAAAGATTTTAAGTGGATTGTGGTTCAGAACGCTAATACGTCAATAAAATTGTCTGTTAGTTGTTATTAGTTATTTTATAAATAATTTTAGGAAATGTTAATTGATGTAGGGATGTACAAACTGCCTTATGTACTTGTAGGGACACCTAACAACTCTACTAAAATGTAACAAACGGAGTGCTTTTTCACGAGTCCGTTTGAAGTGCATCCAGATGGTATTAAAATGTGAGAAATGGATGTCAATCGTTGGATTGTATCCGAATGCGGTTAAAATTTAAGCAATAGGAGTGCACTTTTCATGACTCCGTTAGAACTGCATCAAAACATTCCGTGCAAAAACTAGTCCACCTTGCACTACTTCGAACTAATTTTACTGGGTTGTTGTCGTATAGCATTTTCACAAAGTTTCATTATACATAATATCTGGTATTTCCATTGCTTGGTTTCTTTTTTTCTCTGTTGGCTTAGGATATCATATAGTATTTAAAAGTACTCCAAAGGCTATTTTGGTTTGCTGGGAAGCATGTTGCCAACATAATCGCAAATATAACCCTAATTTGAGATGAATGTGCCGCTACTGCAGATTCTGACAATATGGCTTCCAAATTTCTCTCCATTTAATCCAAACTTTATTGTTCTTGCTTCATATGCTAAAGGCGTTTTTATATATTTTTTATATTGTCTTCCCATCGCCAGTTAAGATTACGACAAGATCTCCAACAGCACTCCATTAAAAAAATTTCTTCTCAAAAATTACCGCAAAAATGTCCGATAATTATACCCTATACCACAATGTGGAAAAGGGTATAATAAGTTTGTTTTCCCAAAAATTCATGTAACGCCGCGAAATATTCGTCGTAGACCCCTCATGTGGTATACCAAACTTCATATCTCGACGAGATAAAGCGATTTAGCGATGTGTGTCCGTCCGTCCGTCCGTCCGTCTGTCCGTCCATTAAAAATTGTAATCAAGCTAGAGGCCGCAATTATGGACCGATTGTCACGAAATTTAGTATGGAGGTCGGGTTTGGACCAGAATAGAACTGATTAGTTTTTGGCGATGATCGTGAAATGTTAAAGGGATGAAATGGACCAAAAACAAAATTTTTGCTCGATTTTGTAGCCGCTCTGTAGGTCGCAATAATAGTCCGATCGGCGCGAAATTTTAAACGTAGTTTTGGTTTGAGATGAAGAAGTAGCGTGCAAGTCAACGGTATGATCGGATAATATTTAGCGGGTTAAATTGATCAAAACTTTTGTGTGAAAATTGGTAAAATTTCTAATGCACATCTTATAACAGCTAGCCCGGAAAGCTAGTGCACAGGGATAGTGGTATAGGGTATCACATGGTCGGCCCCGTCCGACTATAGTCTGTTCTTACTTGTTATTTTATAAGAAACTTTAGGAAATGTTAACACGCTTTTCTATTTTTGAAGATTTGATGTAGGGATGTACAAACTGCCTTATGTACTTGTAGGGACCTCTAACAACTGCTAATAAGATCTCAGCAAAGTTTTATGGAAGTGGTTCCATTAGATGCCATGATTTCACTGAATATTTTGCATTGGTTCAAATGAAGTCGTGAAAGATCCGATCTTTTCATCAGCATTTGAACCCATTCAAAGGAAGTTGTGAAAGATCCGATCGTTTCTTCAACATTTTAACCAATTCAAAGAAAGTCGGGATAGATCCGATCTCTTCATTAGCATTTGAACCCATTCCATCGATCCAATAGAGATGAAATTTGATGAGAGCGTAGAGGTGCTATTCCACCACATCAGAAATCACATACAGTACGACGAAATACAAATTGAAACCGAATCGGCAGAAATTATACAAATTAGCATTTCAACAAGGAGAAATAAAAAAACTACAATCATACCAATATACCGACCACCAAACAAAAATACAGAACTTTTCTAAAAGAGCTACAATCGCTAATAAGTGGAATAGATAGGAAGAACAATTTAATAATTACACTGTGATACAAAAGTGGACAAAATTTTTTTGCAGGATTTCTGATGCACAAATTCGGTTTTGTGGGAGTCCATAGAAGACGAAAATACCTTTGGTTTCTTTGGGTCACTTCGGGTTTTGATTTTATAACGGTAAAGGTAGTGAAAAATGGGCTTTCTTGGATTTTCAAATTTAAACGAACATTACTTCTTTTTTCCCCAACCGATTTGCACACACTGTTTTATAAAGGGGAGAGTAATGCCTTTCGAACAAGCCATAGATTTTTAAAATCGGTTGACAAATGGCTAAGTAATAGTGGTTTAAGTGTGACAAAAACGCATTAAAAAACAGTAAAATGTTTTTCCTTGTGCTCTATGCTGCGTAAACGACACCTAACAGTACAATTATTTACTGTTAGCAACTAGGAAACTTAGTTGGCTTTCCAAAATGGGAAAAACCAAACAAAAGCCGTTGAAAAGAAGTAATGTCCGTTTAAAGTTGAAAATCCAAGAAAGCCCATTTTTCACTACATTTACAAAGAAACCAAAGGTATTTTCGTCTTCTGTGGACTCCCACAAAACCGAATTTATGCATTAGAACCTCTGCAAATTTTCACTGTAGCACAGTGTTATGGCTATGGCTTGTATAGTATGACAAATAGTGTGACAAGGGAAGATAACAGCAACCAATCGACATCCTGTATTGACCACTTATTCACTAGGTGGGATAAAAAGTTGGCAAACGCGCACACAGCAGTAATAAAATCGGACCTATCAGACCATTTTGCAATTTTTGGATGCAATATTCGAAATACGTGGCAAATCATTAATAAAATCACCGGGAAAAAAATCGACAAACCTAGATGTATCGTTAACCAACGTAACAAAAAACTTCGCCATCAATTTTAATGAAAACGTCCAAAAAATTATACACTCATGCTCAATTGTCACACTAAACACAAATGCAGAAAAAATCATCAGTAACTCAATATATATCGAACAAGCGACCGAAGACGAAATTAACAGCATACTCCGAACATTAAATACAAGGAAAAGCGCAGGAATAGATAATATAAGACCAATAGATTTGAAAAATCACGCTAACCTGTTAACACCAATAATCACCAAGTTAATCAATGGTAGTATATTAGAAGCAACGATTCCAAACATAATGAAACAATCCATCGTAAGGCCAATATATAAGAGCGGTGATAAAACAGATTGCAACAACTATCGACCAATAGCAATATTACCAGTCTGGTTGAGTCGAGTCGATCCTGGTTGAGTCCTCGACAAATATGTGTGGAGATGGCGTGTAGCGCTGTTGTCGTGCTGTGCTGCTTACGGAATCCATGCTGATGATCGGCAACTTGATAGTTATTTCTAATGCTGGGGAAGACTAAGGCCTCAAGGGTCTTCGCTACAGGTGACAAAAGCGAAATCGGCCTGTACGATTCACCTTTGCTGGCATCCTTCCCTGGCTTCAGTAGCGGGACCACCCTGCCCATTTTCCAGACTTCGGGAACAATAATGGTGGCAAGCGACAGGTTGAGAACTTTACTGTGGAGTATCTCAGCTGTTCCAGCTGTTTCAACATTACCATGGAAATTCCGTCAGAGCCCAACGCTTTGGATGATTTAGCGTTCCTGATGGCATTCTCAACATCATCCATTGTAAACTGTGCTGGTTCATCCTCGGAACGTCCTTTCCGCTACCCGAACATCAGTAGGATTGGGCAGTTCTCTGAAGCGGGGATTGGTGAACTCTCTGAAACCCGGCCAATCAGCTTTCTTATGATTGACGAATGTGCGGCGTTCAGAGGTAATGAAATCGGGTGGTCTGCTAATGGAGACAATTATGGGGAGATGGTCTGATCCAAGGGAAATGACGGGTTGCCAGGTAACGTCATTTGTCAGACAAGGTGACACGATGGTTATGTCTGGCGAGCTGTGACACTCTCCTCTAATTCTGGTAGGGGCGTCCTCATTAACCGTGCAAAACGTAGAGCTGTCAATCTGCTCAGCCAGCGCTGCACCTCTCTGGTCGTTTCCGAGGGCCGAATGCCACATCTCATGATGCGCATTAAAGTCCCCCAGGACAAGACGATTATGACCTTCTAATGTTAGCAACGTAATCTGAGATACAGGTTAACTTATATGCTTGTTACTTTCCAGGGGGGCGAGTTGGTATTGGCGGAGATCGCAAAAGAATGTTCGCTACAGACATTTACAAACTCACAAGAAGTGAACAATTCGTTCTAGGAGGGGATTTTAACTCCCGTCATCATACATGGGGTTGCTCTAGGGCAAATAGTTGGGGGAATGTTCTGTTTGCAAAACAAGATTCCTATAACTTTAATATATTATTTCCTACAGAAAGCACACATATACGATCACAATTGAATCGTCTAGGCTCCGTTTTAGACCTTTTCATTACAAATATTGTAGACTGTTTATCTTCTCCTGAAGTAATAAATGATTTGGGCTCAGACCATCTACCTGTGAAAGTAACTTTACTTAAAAATGCTGAATCGAATACAAAACAATATTTTGATTTCAAATATGCTAATTGGAGGCTTTTCGCTAATTATATAAGAAGAAATATTGTTCTTCCAAGTGAAGATGTGGAAACAAATACTGAAATCATAGATTTTCAGCTTAAATATTTTATTGACACTATCAATGATGCTATTACCCACAGCGTGCCTTTAAAAAGAGCCAAAAGCATCAACAGACCATTACCAGAAAATATAAAATCTTGTATCCGTAGTCGCAACTATTTCAGAAGACGATGGCTACGTTATCGAGATACGCACGATTAGTATGAATTTAAGGTGTTAAACTCTATAATAAAATACAGAATTAGTGAATTTAGAAACAAATCATGGAATCATCTGTTATCTTCCTTAGATATAGGGTCTCCTCCATTTTGGAAGGTAACAAAAATATTGAAGAAAACTTCAAAAAACATTCCAATTTTAAAACAAGATGATACTCGATTCGTCACAACTGCTGAAAAGTGTAATGTTCTTGGAAAAACATTTAGGGATAACCATGTCATGTCAAGGAATTCAGATCCTTTAACGGAAAATCTCGTTAGACAGGCAATAAATGTGTTTAATTCAGAAGAAAATCATAGTTTTACACCTACCACTTACAGTACTGTTTGTTCTATAATTAAAAATTTAAAAGCAAAAAAATCACCTGGACTAGATGGAATAAACAACGCTTGTCTTAAGGCACTCCCTAAGAAAGGAATACAATTCCTTGTTTATTTTATAAATAGTTGCCTCAAAATTAGTTATTTCCCGACTCAATTTAAAGAGGCTAAAGTTATTGCAATTAAAAAACCTAAAAAGCCAGCAGAATCCTCTTCTTCTTATCGGCCAATTAGCCTTTTGTCATCCATTAGCAAGATATTAGAAAGGGTAATAAGAGACCAAATTACAAATTATGTCGAGGAACAAAACGTCCTACCAAACTATCAATACGGGTTCCGAAAAGGACACAACACCGTACAGCCCCTAGTAAAAATACGAAACTTAATTAAGTCTAATTTTGAAAACCAAATTTCCACAGGAATGATACTGATTGATGTCAAAGCAGCCTTTGATTCAGTTTGGCATGAGGGTCTGGTGTACAAATTAATACGCCTAAACTTTCCAAAATATATAGTTAGAATAATCCAAAACTTTCTGCAGTCTAGATGTTTTAGAGTCCATTTAGGATCCACTTTCTCCGAGTTATATACAATGAATGCAGGTTGCCCACAGGGTTCTTGTCTGGCGCCAGTCCTTTATAATATATATACTTCAGATGTTCCAATATTGGATCGGTGCACCTTATCAGTCTTTGCTGATGACACAGCCATATTAAGCTGTAACAAACTTGCTTCTGAAGTTATAAACAACTTACAAACTGGTCTAAATACATTACTTAATTATTTCTCTAAATAGAAAATTTCTGTAAATTGTGATAAGAGTAAGGCTATTTACTTTACAAGGAAGAGAAAAGCATGCTTCATTCCACAAAATGACGTAATAGCTATCAATGGAGTAATTAAATGGGATAATAATGTAAAATACTTAGGATTAATTCTAGATACAAAGCTTAGCTACAAAAACCACATTTCATACATCATAAATAAATGTAATATACTGATTAGGACATTATATCCTTTTATAAACAGATCTTCAACGTTAAATTTAAGTAACAAAATGTTAATATTTAAAGTAATTTTTCAGGCTGTAATATTTTATGCAGCTCCTGTATGGGGGATTACTTCCAAGTGTCACATAAAGAGACTTCAAGTCCTTCAAAATAAAATTTTGAAATTAATACATAACTTGCCACGATGTTACTCCACATCTAGATTACACAATATTGCAAATATCGATCTCGTAGAAGCCAAATTAAACCAAATAATAGACACTTTTAACATCAAATGTTCCTATTCACAACATAACCATGTCTCAGAATTAGTCTCATAAGTTATATTAGTTTTTAAGAGATTTGATAAAATTACTTCATAAAAATAAATTCATAAAGGTTTTCGTTATATTTTTTCCTTCATTTTAAATATTAAGTCAAAACAGTGAATGTTCAATATGTAATGTATAATATTTAAGCAGAAAAAGGTTAAACCTTAAACTCTTGAATTTTTTATGGAATAGGTGGAATGCAATTGTACATAACATGGAATTATTCAATAAACGAAAAAAAAAGTTTACATCCATAATTGCAGTTTGTTGTTGTTGTAACAGTAGTTTATATGTTTGTATGTCCTTTTTCTGCTTAATCTGAACCTAGGTCCATCAGTTGTAAGAATGTGGCTATTTCGATGGTTTGTAACCACAAAGCTATATACTTAAGTTTGTTAGTATGTTTGGTAGGGCAGTTAAAAAGGTGCAGTGTGTCGTGCGGGCCTGTGCCGCACGATGGGCAGAAGTTTTGCACGGTGTCATCAATCCTTGCCCTATAGGAATTTAGACGGCTGCGCCATCCCGAGCGTATTGAGCCAAAACTACTTTGCTTTGTCCTGACAGCTGACGCTTCTCAGCTGCGATAGATGGTGGATGTTCTCCGAGGGCCGCATTCACACTATAGTTGTTTATGGCATCTGCGTTTGCATTCATGTGAATGCTACTTAAACCTGCTTGATACACTTGTTGATCTCTTTGGGTCTGTGGTCTGAATTCTGCTACAATCGACCAAGACATTCAACTTTGTTCTCACCTCGGCCGTCCGTTTGGTGAATAGAGTGGCCGTAGATTTAGTGGCAGATATTTGCAAATTCCTCGCGTGGAAAAAAGTGATAAGATCAGACAAATAGGAGTTCAGCCCTTCACAAATGTCATCAGGGAAGGCACGTGAAGCCACCTGACGTCTGAAGCGGTTGGAGTTCAGGAGAGGTATAGGTTAGGCTGTTCCGGCAATATCACCCCACCTTGGACAACTCCCTCTTTCATTCCACTGGTCTTGGACTTCTTGATCCTAAATTTACGTACGACTGGAGTCCACACTTATAATTTATTACCCAACGTTTCAAACTTGGCCGGAGCGTAGTCTGCTCGATGACCTAAAACAGAGTGGAGTGCTTGACAGCTATCAAAGGGTTTTGATAAAGCAACACTATCACTGTTCTATCGCACGGCTTGCGCAGTTGTTGTGGTGCTTACGGATCCCTTGCTATTAATCGGCAACTGGACAGTTATTTCTGATGTTGGTGAAGACTAAAACCCCTAGGGTCTTTGCTATTGGCGACAAAAGCGAAATCGGCCTGTATAATTCACATTTGTGAGTGAGATACTCGACTTCCGGCCGTCTAGCTGTTGCAGTTTAAGCACCGCCGCTGCTCGCAACATAGTTTACTTCCCCCGCAACAGGTTTTGATTCATCATACAAAAGGTTTTTTACCTACCATCACCAGTGCAGATTTCGACATGGACTCCAACTGCAAATTACTATTTCGTGAATTTTATTTTACAACACTTTTGAAAGTGTGTACTCTCTTGTTTTATAGGGATCTACAACTCGACTTGCTTTTAAGGTTCTGTAGAGCAGGGTTCTCTAGACCAGGCAAGGAAACTTTTATAATACCAAAGAGTGCAGTCCGACTCTATTTTAGGCTTAATGATTGGGACTTCCTAGCATAATAAATCTTATATAGCTTTAAACTTATTAAGATAAATAAAAGAAAATATACATGAGTATATATAAATATAAATAAAAACACAAAATTCATCTCTATTGGATCGATGGAATGGGTTCAAATGCTGATGAAAAGATCGGATCTTTCAAGACTTCCTTTGAATGGGTTCAAATGCTGATGAAAAGATCGGATCTTTCAAGACTTCCTTTGAATGGGCTCAAATGCTGATGAAAAGATCGGATATTTCACGACTTCCTTTGAATGGGTTCAGATGCTGATGAAAAGATCGGATCTTTCATGACTTCATTCGAACCAATGCAAAAGATCCAGTGAAATCATGGCATCTCATAAAATTTTGATGGGAAACGCTATATTTGTAAAAATGTATAGGTTAGAAAATTTATGAATTAATCTAGAATCAAGGTACTACTGTGGAGTCTAAAGACCCGGCCACACTTTCTTTTTTAAATATGTTATGTCCAAAACTACTAAACCGATATCTATGAAATTTGCAGAAAATGCTAAAGGTTTGTCTAATTATGAATTTCGGAGGAGATGGGGTACCTCCTCCACGCTTTTCTTTTAAATGCTATATGTAAATGCTATATATTAGTTTCGGGGGGCCTTTTGTTTTATAATCGCTATATGTGCTAAACGTATGAATGCGTCAGCTTGTTTACCTGGGCTGTCGTCGGGACCCCTTTTTAAGTATGTGGAATGTGCCGTGGTCCACGCACAGTGGAAAAAAGTACCGATTTAGCGCGCTAAAAATAAAAATCAATATGAAAAGGCCAAACTGCGGATTTTCTAGAAATGCTGGGATGGTTAGTTGTTGCAATGAAATGGAAAAACTTTCTTTGGATTAGTAAGAGTTTCCCCTCAGGAAGGTATGGACGAAAAGAAAGAAAATAAAACAAAAGATTTTTAGGAGCAAGAAATGAACAATAATGGATTTTATTGCAGAAAATTTAGAAGTTTTGGAAACGATTCTTCCCAGGTACAACAGGTGTGTTTGTAGGTTATAAAAGAAGTGATTTTTATTTACAAGAAAGAAAAAGGGAGAACCAGTAGGGAAAGAGAACATTTGCATTCAGTACCAGAGAGATGCAAATTTAGAACGAATGAAATAAAATTTAGAAGTTAGAAATAGGGTGACCATAACAGCTAACATTGACGTTAACATTACCGGGCCCCTTGCAGGAACTGCAACTAAAGAAAATAATAAAAAAAGTAGCAATTGCACTCTCTCTTGTTTACAAGATTGGGAGAAAACTAAAAAGTACATAGAATATTTCGAGAAGATATTGCAGAACCGGTGCCAGGTGTTGTTTTCCTTCAGGATGGAAACTTCGAAGTCGTAAAACTGTTCCGCAGCCACTGGATACTGAGCTTGCTGAAGAGGAAAGTTTGTGCTTTTGGGGAGAATAAGAAACAATAGTGCTTTCGAAGTGTTGGATGAAGGAATATAGAATTAGATTTCCAAGTGGTACTTTGGAAAAAATATTACAATATATAAATAACATTTGGATTTGTGCCTCGGAAATAGCATAATGATATAGAAAATATTCCCTTGAAATAGAATTTCGTTGTACCTTGGAAGGGAGATGACACAACGTATGAACGGAAAAGAAATTGGGATGGAATTAATGAACGAATGATTCTATGAATGGACAGTGTTCCCACTGGGGCAACGCTTACTATGGAATACACCAGGTGAGAGGGTACGGACGTACCTTTAGCTATTCGCACGTAAAAAGTAGCTGTGAATGCCTTGTAGGATGCATCGTAAAAGCCATGGAACCGGGTAAACTTGAGCCATCTCGGAATTGGAACTTTATGATGAATTGAACAATTGGATTGGAACATCTTCCATTCGGACAATGTGGTGGGAGTAATGACGTAATCCAACCTCTACCATCGGTCCATATGCTTTGTAGTACAATTGGTGGCACAACTATGCATATCGAAAGCCAGCCTGCAGAATAGAATAACTTGGAGACCAGAAGAAGAATCTCCCGCTTTGTGTACGAACACTTAGAAGGAAACGGTGTGGTGGAAACGAAGAAGGAATCAGAACTATAGTTCCACGGAATCCCCGACGTTTGGGCTGTACTATGGTCCTTGAAGTCTAGAATGCCACCACGATCTTGTAAGCTGTTTGTCCATCCTCGAAGACCCAAAACAGCTGACACTTGAGCCGATTTGAGCCTACGTCGAGATTTAATGACGTAAAGACTGGAATGAGCTCCGAAAAGTACATCCTTAACATACATGAAATTATGATTCTGATTCCGAAGAGGCAGTAAAGACCACGCGAACCTTTGTGGTCGACCTTTCCGGTTTAATGACCGCGTGATGCTGTAGATAGTAATGGCTTGAATCTCTATCTAGAGTCTGAACATGGACCATGTTGGTTAACTGAATGTACTCATTGAGTACCTTATCATACTCTTTCTTGGATTTCTTAGAAATTTGGAAATCTGAATTTCGGAGAAGGCGAATCTCATTGGGAAAGATTTTGTTACGAAAAGTTGTGGGAAAGGAAGACGCACAACGTACGGACCATCTTTATTCCTCTTTGTGGTTGAAATATAGCTATCCTCACACGAAGGAAACTTTACTCTAGGGAGGTTCTCTGCATCCCTGAAACGACAAATCTCTCCATCGAAGGCAACTTGACAAAAATTTGAAACTAGAGTAGATGGAGGAGAAGAATTAGGAATAGGACCAGTGAGAATCCATTCAAACATGGTCTCTTGACACTAGGAAGGAAATCACCACCGATCAGAATGTCGATGTTAGAACTTTTAAAGAATTGCGGATCAGCCAGGGTAATTGGAGGAATCCGAGAGAAATAAAGATGATGGTAATGTGTGGGCAGGATGATTTTCGGACAAGCGCGGAACTACGAATTCTTGAACGGAAAGTTGAACTGAATAATCAAATCGAGAGGACAACACAACAGAACATATCTTTCGAACGGAAGCAGCTGAGGAATTATTGAGGCCAGGAATCTGAACGTTTGTACGCTTGAAAAACCGTTCAGATATGAATGTTCCTTGAGAACCCGAATCTAGGAGTACGCGAGCTTGATTTACTCCACCCCCTGAACAAGTGGACTGTACAGGATTAGGAGAAAATGGAATGGAGCTTGGATTCAAATTGGTAGAGCTTGTGGGCGAATTGGGTGAATGGCTACCTGAAGAACGATCATGAAGCATAGTGTTGTGCCGCCTGTGACACTCGAAACAATTATTCTTGCTGGTACAGTTTTTAATGTGGTGAGTCTTCGAGAAACAATTTAGACAAAGGCCTTGTTTCTTTATCTCAGCCACTCGCTGTTTCACATCCATTGCAATGAATATAGGACATTTTCGAATTATATGAACGGAATGCGTACATAAAGGACATTTAGGAACCGTAACTTTGGTATGAAAGGAGCTGAACTTCGAACTTTTAGAATTGGACTTAGGTTTATGGTTATCTGACCTCGGATGATTGCGCATCTCTGAAACGGATTCAAGCGTACGATGCCGATTCGTAAAGAAAGAATCAAGGTCAGTCCACGTGGGAATGGCGGTCTTATCAGGTAAACCTTGTTCCCACAGCGTCAAAGTTGAGTCAGGAAGGCGATTTGAACAAAGGAAAACGCAGCAATACAAGAATTTATGTCGCGCTGCAATGATTGAATTCCAATCGCGGACTCGGATTTAATAAATGGAACATTGAATAGAACCTTTAATTGGCCATTAACAAGAATTCGTTTGTTTTCGAAACGATCGCACAAATTTGGTCAAAGGTGAACGTTGAACTATATACCTCGCTTCACCTTTTGTCTTCTGGACTGAGCCCGGAATTCTTAATGTACACGGCCGTGAACATGTCTCGGAAAGTCGGCCATGACATATAATCCCCGTTGAAGACTTCGATATCACATGGAGGGAGGTTGAAAGAATACTTCGAACTGTGGTCGTGACCCCTGGGGCTCTGGGGCGGATTCGGAGGCGAAACAGAGGGCTCTTTGGGAACTGTCTGACACTGAAGATCCTCAGACAACTGAGTCAGGCGAGTCAAACATTCACAATAGGTAATATAGGCGCTATTGTATTTAGCTTTGAATGTTTCAAGCTCTGAAGCAGCTTCTGCCGTCTTCCTGTTCTTCTTCCACATTCTGCTCTTCGTTATCTCGATCGGACATGAAATTCTCATACGCCGACTTGATCTCTACCCACATGCACTTAACCTCAGAAATGTGGATCTTTACGAGGTGAGAAGACGTCACAGGAATAGTACCACCAACCACGATAGCACTAAAGGTGACCAGCCTTGCGAATAAATGCTTCCAAAGACATGATTGTTCAGGAAAAGAAGGAAGAAAGATAACCAAAAAAGCCAGAAAATATGGACACCATTCGGTAAACGAAGAACAGTGAGACTGGAAACGAGTAGGATGATT
This sequence comes from Musca autumnalis, assembly GCF_047663935.1. Classification (NCBI taxonomy): domain Eukaryota; kingdom Metazoa; phylum Arthropoda; class Insecta; order Diptera; family Muscidae; genus Musca; species Musca autumnalis. Next base: position 131,098,586 of record NW_027411644.1, read on the forward strand.
TTCGTAATGAATTTATGAAGAACTTAAGGAAAGCGGTCGAAAAAATTATCTTTTCTAAAGGAAATGAACTTATTTTACTGCTTTCCTACAATAAAAACAGCAAAGTTATCGGAATTCAAATCGAATTACTGAATATGTAACGAAAAAACGAGAAGAAACTTGAAAAAATCAGAAATAATTAAGATTTGAACGGACTTCCTCGTTTTCAGGTGCGACTCCTAGCGGCAGAGGGCAGAACTATACGTAAACACCAGCAAAGCAGGTGAATAAAGTGGATGCTTATCCGAAAGAACGATGAAAATTCCGAAGGAATTTGAAAAGTATTGAAAAGAATTAAGGTTTTTATGAATTTTCGTATTTGTAGAGCGCCCCCTAGTAGTAGTAAAGTGAACTATTGACAAGCACAAAGAAAAAATTATATACCTTGTAGGAATGTCCAAAGAAAACCACGAAAACTCAGCAATATTTGAAAAAATAATGAAGAAAATTTTTTCTACGTATTTTAATATTTTAGTGAGCCCTCTGGCGATAGTATGATGAACTAGGGGTAAGCACAGATGAAAGGATGACAGACACTGTATGAGTGTCCAACTGCAAATAGGAAAAAACCCGGAAATATCAGAAAAACGCTCAAAAAATTAAGTTTTTCCATATAATTTCGTATGTGCACAACGCCCCTAGCGGCAGTAATATGAACTATAAATATCCAAGAATACAACACAGCACTAACTCCACTTATGTAGATATGAATTATATAACAATTTGAATGTCGCAAACTAGTTACTGTGCGACCATAAAAATGAACCCACTGTAGGGTATACGCACAAGTAAAGAGAATACTTTGGTTACTGTTGAGTGGAAACCAAAGCAAGAGACACTGGTTGGTTAGTTGACCGAACAAAAGAACACTCAACAGAGCTCAACAAGCGAACGATAGAATGAATGTATGTGCGAATGTGTGTTATATGAGAACAAGTAGTTATGCTGTGGGAGACTATTATAATTAGAACTCTAACAACAACAACAACTATTGCGGAATTTGACTGAAGATCGAAAAATAAGAAAATAACACACCAACAAACACGTACAAAGGGAGTTAGTACTAAAAATCTCGCGGCAAAAATAGAAGGACGAAAAGAAATAAATGAATCAAACACACTGTCGCGGATTGGAAAAAAGAAATTATGATAATTTCAGCACTTGTTTATCGAAATATAAATAGGAAAAAATTATAAATGAAGAAAAGAATGCAAATAATAATTTGAAAATAAAATAATTGAATATTCCACCAAATTTATTGTTGAAATTGAAGTGAAAAGTGAAGTGTTCTTTGAAAAATCAAATTGCAGAAATTTACGCGTTGAATATGGAACACTTTGAAAAAAATGAAAAAACTAATTGCCGTCGGCAAAACGCACTTGAACACAACACTGAATTAATGCACTATTGTTCACTTTTTGAATATAAAGCACAAACTTACCTTGCTTTTTGATGCTTTATGGAATAAATAACCGGGGATTTAGGGAATTTTCGCAACGGCTATCCAAATATCCGGTACGAATGGACCAAAATGAATATGCCAAACTGCGGATTTTCTAGAAATGCTGGGACGGTTAGTTGTTGCAACGAAATGGAAAAACTTTCTTTGGATTAGAAAGAGTTTCCCCTCAGGATGGTATGGAAGAAAAGAAAGAAAATAAAACAAAAGGTTTTTAGGAGCAAAAATGAACAATAATGGATTTTATTGTAGAAAATTTGGAAGTTTTGGAAACGATTCTTACCAGGAACAACAGGTGTGTTTGCAGGTTATAAAAGAAGTGATTTTTATTTACAAGAAAGAAAAAGGGAGATCCAGTAGGGAAAGAGAACATTGGCATTTAGTACCAAGAGAGGGATGCAAATTTAGAACGAATGAAATAAAAGTTAGAAGTTAGAAATAAGGTGACCATAACAGTTAACATTGACGTTAACACAATATTTTGTCGTATGTTTATCCATGATTTGGATAATTTTAGTTCAAAAAGAATCATTTTAATTCATTTATTAATATATATGGCAATTTTTATTATATAATAGGTAGCAGCTAAACTATTGGGACTTCAAACAAGTAACCTTTAGCAAAAATTGTTTAAATAATGTGCTCAGTAATTCATTAGAACGTTCTGAAACTCTAAAATATTTATTTCATGTTGTTTAGGCGGTATTTCATATTATAGTTTATACAAAACCTATTTCAAGCAAGCCTGTAAACTGTTTATTTTCATATTTGGGATATCAATGCATTACATATATATTAATCAAATTGTCTTTGCAAAATGTGCCAAAAACAGCGTGATATTGGCATTTTACAAGAATGGAATGTTCTGAAGAGTTATGAATTACAGTAAAGCGGATATTTTTTTAAAGAAAAGTCAACGAAAAATCCAACAGTTTTGGAAATATGGTGCGAAATATACAAAATAATGGCATAATTGACGTTTTTTCTAAAAATGATTATAAAAAAATTAGTTGCAGTTTGTTGCAGCTAAAAGTTTGCAAATTTGTTAAGAACTATGTGTAATAAAACTAAAATAAAAAATCTAGGCGCCATCCTGCGACACTCCCTAGTTATAGCTTTAACAAAGTACTCGAGTTTAAAATAAAATCGGATGTCACATGTTTTAAGTGTAAAATCCAAGTTAAAATAAAAAACATCTTATATTCAATATATTTTAATTCACCGTCTTCAAGAAATATTTAATACAATAAAGCTTTAAAATTACTTTGTATGGAAGACTGCAAGAGACGATCGCCAATTTACTACTAAAATATATTATGAAAACCAGTTCATAAATTTTCAACGAAAAAATTAACCGTTATTCCGCTCTGACTGATGGAAAACAAATTATTTTAACTTTCGTTAGATTCAGTGGACACATTAGATCAATACGGCACTAATAATTTTTAAATTGGCGTATGTGATTTTCTTCACTTTTGGCGCGCTAGATCGGTATTTTTTCCACTGTGCCACGTAGGCATACATTTCAGAGGTGGTACGGTATCTCTCCTATCAAGAAGAACTATATATTTACAATTTGCCTTAAATGGTGAGATCCATAAGCCATCAGCAATTTTAACTTTTATAATTAGATCGCGTTAGGATAAAGATAGGGGCCGGAACGATAATAAATCTTAAACAGCATCATTGGGCGAAAAAATCAGACAAAGTCCGTTAGAAATATTACAGAGATAAATCTGTTGATACATTTAAAATCGTCAAAGAATAACTCGGTTTGACAATGGACCCGAACCTATTTTTGAATTGTAAAGCATAAAATCCCAATTTATTGATTTTTTTCAACCATTTCTTGTGGCGTGTAAACCACCAGTGGCGTTAAGTAGATTAATGCCACTCTTAGTTTGAGTCAACTTGTATAAGAAATAAAAAATGTATTAAACATATTATTTAAAAATTTAAATATTACTTCCATTGGAGCCAACTTTGAATGCAGCATAAAATATACAAAAGTCCTTGTTATAACTCATTTACATTTCCAGTGAGCAAAAATGTAAAATCAAGATATAGCATGTCATGTTCTTTGGAAGTATAGCCATTTTTCTTCAAAACCCCATTTATGCAATTATACGCGTTTTACATATCACAGTAACAGACGAAGAAAGAAGAGGTGTTTATTTTAGAAGTTGGTGTGCTCTTTGATTTGCTACAGCTATTCTTGCCTCGTTGGATTCGGCCTGCAAAATACGGAATTAGGTCGCATTTATGTTATATGTATGTCATTTTTACTTACCTTCCTATTAATCCTGTCAATTTGTCGATTTTGATTTTCTAATTCAGATCCCATATCGAGGGCCATATTTCTAAGGTTGCCAATCATCGTATTGACTTGTCCCATATTTTCCTCCATTTCGTCTTCCCTCGCATCGTTTGTTATTCTGTATATTCGAAAAAAATTAATTAAATTAAAATTTAAATTATTAAAATAGTTTTAAATCATTATGCGTGTCATATAAAGACAGTTGTATTTACATAAAACGGACAAAGTTTTGTTTTTTAAACGCCAAAAACCTTATATATGAATTTCTATGGCGATCGATTTACGTTAACCCGTGCCCCGTCTAGTGACACCATAATAATAATTCCATAATAATTTTTATGGGGCCAAACGTCCATTTTCAAGAAAATTCTCTAAAATCCGTATTTATGGTCCAATCGATGAACATTTTTTACCAGTTCATTGGTGTGGCTAAAAAACAAATCCTAAAAAATGTGAAAACCGGATTTTGATATAACTCCGATAGGCCGATTTCAGGTATTTTGGGCCCTATATAGCTATACCAAAATCTGATCCGATTTTCACAATTTTTTGTAGAATTCTATTTTAGCCACACAATGAACTGGTAAACATTCATTGATTGGACCATAAATGCGGATTTTAGAGATTTTTCGTGAAAATGCAAATTTGGTCACATACAAATTACTATGGAAACAAAGACCCTCTGGTGGCACTGGTTAACCATCGCCATAAAATTTCATATAAGGTGTTTGTATCAAATGGAACAAATTTAGGGGTAGGCATTTCAAAAAAAACCAGTGGCAGATTGTGACTTAAGATCAACTAGTTCAATTGAACGATTCATTGGAAATAGCGTATGAACTAGATCAGTCGATATAGTTCACTGAATATATAGAATCAGTCGGTGACCGTACATGATCAATGAACGAACGATTCCCAATCTAGTGCAACATGTGGTTCACAAATGCATAAAGTGACACCGTCGCACAGTGGGAAAAAGTACCGATCTAGCGTGCAGAAAATCAAGAAAATCGGTATTAAATTTGGTGTATAAAACATTCACGCAGGTCCACGTTTTGAAAACGTTTTGTTATATCTCTCGTAGAAAAAATTTAGTATTTGGTCTTCGTTGGGGGTCGTAAATGTTCCAGCAGAAAATTGTCGGTATAGGTCTACGTTTTATATAGCTGCAATAGTACGATACCTCCCGGTATTTTGAACACGATTCATTGAACATTCGTAAACATGAAAAACTTAGTAATTAATAAAAATACATTTAAATTAAAGTTGGAATTATCAAGACTTTACTGTATTCAAAAATTGTATCTATATGGAGTTATTCCAAGGATTTAAATGTATGTTCGAGTAGTCCCGCTTACCACATTTGAAGATGTTATCTGTAATTATAAAGTTTTCAAAAACCAAACAAAACAACCAATAATAATAAAGACCAAAATTACCATTGTATTGTACATGAATATGTCTAATAGTCTCTGAGATTTCGCATTGTAAGCTGCTATTTAAAACATTTTGAATAACTTTACCTGATTTCCCAAAACTCCACATACAAAATTTCATCAAATTCAATTGGTTAGTGAACTATGAACTAGATCACTGAAATAGTTCAGTTAAAAGAGCTGAACTTCAGTGGGCGCTTAAAACTATAGTGTTTGGTTTTAATGTCCTGTGTGTTAAGTTCAGCAAAATGCTTTTCCATATAATGTTGATTGTGTTAAAACTAAATTTAAATATGTTCTATATATGATTTATCCTACAACTAAATTTAACCTAAACCTAACCTAACTTAAACTAAGCAGATAAACTGTAATAACGATAGAGATGTGCTTTAAGCAATAAAACACATTTCTATCGAGAAAACCTTTTATCTGATCCGTAACCTAGCCCTTGTGCTTACCAGGAGAGGTGCAGATATAGAAATCTGGACACTCAATGGAATCCAAGGCCATAGCCAAATCAATACCAAGTGGAGAAACATAGTTGGCGTTTTCCCAATCGAATTCATTTTGTTCTTCAACAACTCTTTGCATAAGTGAGTTAGAATTCATATAAAGTCTATTTACATAACATGAGCTGCCTCATAAATATACTGATTTGAGAAACGCTTGCTACACGCTTGAAAATTGTTTCCCACGCAGAGACGTAGTATTTTCCTTTCCAGTAATCCGAACTCTTTCATTACCGTTGGTGATATCGAAACCCATATAGGTAAGGCATAAACCAGAACGGGTCTAATAGTAGTTTTGTATAGCAATAACTTTATTTTTTTAGGGTAATACCCTGCTATTAAAGAGTCTTCCAAATTACCCCTTAATACTATATGCCTCCCCCAAATTGCAGCGTGAATTTTGGTTAAATTTAAACAATTTGGTTAATCAGACTCCCAAATATTTGAATCTGTCTTTAAATGGTATTTCCACACCATTCAGAGACAGTCTCAAAGACTTAATTTCAGGAACTACCCATCTCTTGCATTTACCGGAAGTGTTTCTCAAATACATAGCCTCGCTCTTGGAAGTATTGAACTTTATGCCCTATTCAGTATAAAAAGCATTGTTATATTACGTTATTGTTGCACAAACACCCCAGAAGGGGCAAGGGAGACTTCTCTCACATCAATGAGTGCACCCCGATTTATATTAAGCTCAATGATATGGGACCTACTGTTTATCGCCGAGTCCGAACGGCATGCCTTAAGACACCACTTGTAGAGAAGTTTTACAAGGCTGAAATACTCAGGAAATGTCGCTAACATTACTGAGGGGTATTTTGCCACCGTTGAAAAGTTGTGATGTTGACTGGCCGGGGAATCGAACCCACGACCTTTAGCGTGCAAGGTGGGTGTGCTTACCATTGCACCACGGTGGCACCCTAGCCGTTCTTAAGTGACAGGATACAATAGTCAGCGCTTCACTTGGAGATTCCGCGTGTGCATACAAAAGACAGTCGTCAGCGTACAACACACCCAAAGAATTTTGATGCGTATGAGGAAAGTTGTGCATGTAAATATTAAACAGATGTGGCGATAAAATAGACCCCTGGGAACACCACTAGATACACTATTCATATAAGATTTCATATTTTCAAGCTGAATATAAAACTTCCTATCAGTGAGAAAGCTTCTGAACATTTTTACTATATGAGGTTCAAAGCCTAAACGAGTCATTTTATACACGATGCCATCGTGATAAGTCCTATCGAATGCTTTCCCAACATCCAGCGAGATTGCATTTTCTTTCTCTCAAATTAGAAATTATATCTTTATTAAATTTTGTTAACGCATCGAATTTCCCTTTTTAAAGCCGAATTGAAATTCTGAAATATAGCCGTTTGGTAAACCTGCATCCATTTTATCCCGCAAAATTTTTTTCAAATAGCTTGCCCAAATTTGATAACTGTAAAATCGGTCTCAAATTGTAAATGTCTGTTGATTTTTTTTTTTTTTTTTGATGGGAAGAATCTTTCCTGTCTTCCAGAATTTAGGAAAATATGAATTGTTAAGACAATAATTAAATACTAGTATGCGGAAAGGATATAAAATCAAATAAACAATACTTAATATGGAAATGGCGAACACTAAAAATGTTATTGCATTAATTCCAATTTTATTCAATATTAAATTTTATTTTAATTTAGGTCTTTCTGTCCTAAGAAGGTAAAATATTTTTGTAAAAAAAGAAACCCAAGACCTAATAGTAGATATTTCCATACCAAATTTCAGAATTTATAAGCATCTCAAAAAAAACATATATTATCATGCATGCAATAACAAAATTGTACCAAATTTAATACTTTTCGTACACCAGGGTAAAACCTTAAAAACTTGCCTTCTTATATGAACCATTTATTCTAACTTCGAATCTCATTTTCAGCTCCATCAGTTCTTCCAAGCCCAATAACATTGTGCAACATTTTTAAGGTGACCTTGTGCAAACAATTCGAACTGAGGATTTTTTGAAAGTACAGACCCAAACGACAAGAAGTTGGCTGGGTTTTGTTGTGTCAGATCCAGCTCGGATTTTATGGCCCCATCTAAACATGGGCTATATCTCTGAAACCAATGCGAATCTTCTTCTGAACTATGAAGCAAATTTGTAGATAAGACAAAAATAAAATATTTGGAGAAATAATGAACTCGAAAACTACATTTATTGCCTCAAATTTCACAATATATGCAAAAATTCCACAATTTTTATACATTTCGCATCGTATCTCCAAAACCGTTAATTTTTTCTGAATATTTTCTTTTAGAAAATTATTCCCTGGAATGTAATACACAAAAGAACATGTCATTGTTGTAAAATGCCTCTACACCAATGTTTTCAGTACATTTTTCAACGACGATTTAATACAAATGTCAATAATGTAGTGAAATCCGAAATGCGAGAATAAACTGTTGGTGTGAACTGTGTTTGAAATACGTGTTGTAAAAGATATGATGCAAAATAACGCTGAAACAACATGAAGCAAGCATTTTAGAGTTTCAGAATGTTCTAAAGAATTGTTGAGAACTTTATTTGGAAGATTTTTGCAAAAAGGTTACTTGGTTCAACTCCCAATAGTTTAGCCGGTACTGACTAGAATTTCGGCAATTATGTAAAATTTTGTATATTTTATAGATTTTGATGCCCTAGATGGAGTTTTTCTTATGTGTTTTTTTCAAAAGATAAGTTCTACTAGTTTATGGCTACAATATTCCTAAAGACAGCAAGGCCAAATTCCTATTCGTTTCTGAGATAAAGGTCTAATAAATGCAAAAAAGTGTAGATTTAGCCCAGTTTAGATGAGGCCATAAAATCCGAACTGGATCTGACAGGACAAAACCCTACTAGGGTTTTTGTAGTCTAAATATGTACTTTCAAAATGTGCATACTAGAAATTGTTTGCATTTTCAGTATTGCATAGTGTAATTTATTTAACTTTACAAAAAGAAAATCGATTCAGCAGATATCAAAAATTAAAACTACAACGCTATCCAATACTTTGATATTTACTAGTGTCGTCATTGCGAAGGGAACCGCGCAATTTTAAATTTAAAAGGAGTTCTTACTACCTGGCGAATGATATATCAGGCATAAAAGCTTAGTATTTGCGATCACTTGTATTAAATAATTGTTTCAATAACATTAGTACGCTAGACTGTAGTCCAAGCTTGAACAATAAATCGTCTATAGTGGTTGTACAAAATCGAAAAAGAATTAAACTGAAAGCAGGAATTGCTGAAGGATTAATTATTTTAATAAATATTTTGTCTTTATAATTGCTGTACGACTTTCGCTTGGCGCTAAAATTCTTACAGCCAGTTTCTGTATGTCGAAATAAGAATGTGTGCGAATGAAACACCCCCGAACTTTAGTTTTCGAAATAATTTTACCTTTGCTTTTGCTTCAAAACAAAAAAAACAAATTTGAAAAACACACAAAAGTTTGGTCGTGTTTCTTTCGCACACATTCTTCTTTCGACATACAGAAACAGGCTGTTAGAATTTTAGCTAACTTAGTTTTTTGAATTTTTTTCTTATTTCGTGTCTTTAAATTGTCGACCGAATGGAACAAAAGTCTACAAAATACTTTCTTCATATCCCTTTTTGTGTCGGATATACATATAAGTCAATTAAATAAACTTCATTATCTGTACGCCTTTCGCTTCATCTGAATAGAACCAACCAATATTTGTGTACAAATTCCGTTATATCTGATGAAAGGAGAGAAATTTTAAATTATAATTTTGTGGACATGTAGGGTATATAGCACCCGATATTCTCAATACCTAACTTTATTCCGAGATAAAAATCGCTACAGATAAGTTGTGTTAAAACCACCACAAATCTCTACTGACAAAGACCAAAAAACACTACGAAAATGTGTAAAAACGACACAAAATTATGAATTGTTACACTGAAAGAGAGAAATTTAAAAAATCGCACATATATCTTTTTATCTATTTCTTCAATTACATATCAGATTCCCATGCTTTTCTATATTATTGAACACGATCTGCCAACTAAGTCCGAGTCTACACAATAGTGATTTCATTGAAAAAATTTCATGAAATTATGCGTTCTTAGATCGGGTTCTCCACTGCAGCAATTTCATGATATTATTCTACTATGCCTACTGTCGCCACTACTATTTCTTCTGGTAATTGATAATGTGATGAAGGAAACAATCGCAGGTAGCCGTCGTGGTATCCAATGGACTATAAGCAGCCATCTTGAGGATCTAGACTACGCAGACGACATTTTCCTACTATCCACCAACCACTCAGATATGCAGTCTAAACTCGACGACTTAGTTGCCCACTCAGCGAAAGTCGGATTAAGAATTAACACCGCAAAGACAAAGACTTTAGCAATAAAAGCATCAAACAACAATCATTTTGTCATTGGACAGGAACAAATAGAGTTCGTAAACAAATTCTGCTATCTGGGACGCGTTATCTCAACCGAAAGCAGTGCACAGGGTGACATTGAATTCAGAATTGGTAAAGCCAACAGCGCCTTCTTTCAATTAAGAAACATCTGGAACTCAAGGGTTATACTAACGAAGTCAAAAATCAACATATTCAAATCAAACGTTCTGTCAGTACTATTGTATAGTTGCGAATCATGGTTAACTACAACAACCCTTAACAACAAATTGCAAAGCTTCACAAACAGATGCTTGCGATCTATTTTAAAAATCTGGTGGCCAAATGTAATAAGCAATGCAAATCTGTACAAAAAATGTGATATAGAACCTATTTCCCGCTATAATAAAAAGAAGGAAGTGGCAATGGATTGGTCACACATTGCGAAAAGAACAAGATGAGATATCGACACCTCCAAATAATAGTATGCTAAGTCTAAAAAGTGAGTTTTGCAGGAGAAGCTCTCAAAGTGTGGAAATTTTTTTGAACTTCAGTACTATGCTAAGTCAATATTTGTTTATAACTTCTGTTCGGATTGACCGATCATTACCAAAATTTGACAGAATTTAAGTTAAAGGACGTTCGACACCTCCAAATATTAGTTTGCTAATTCTGAACAGTGAGTTTTGCAGGACAAGCTCTAAAAGTTTGGAAATTTCTTTGACCTTCAGTACTATGCTAAGTAAATATTTGTTTATAACTTCTGTTCGGATTGTCCGATTATTACCAAAATTTGACAGGATTTAAGTTAAAGGACATTAAATATAAAAATGTAAAGAACTTGAAAACATGCTAAGTCGACTTAGCATACTATTGTTTGGAGGCGTCGATATGTCGCCAAGCCCTAGACTGGAACCCGCAAGGGCACAGAAGGAAGGGTCGGCCAAAGACCACTTGGAGAAGAAGCCTGATGAAGGAAGTGGAGAGCAGCGGCAGTAGCTGGAATGAAATTAAACGTATTGCGAATGATAGAATAGTTTGGAAAAACTTTGTAAAGGCCCTATGCTCCCCAAGGAGTTAAGTGGAAATAAAGAAAGAAAGATTCTACTATGGAAATCGATCTGTGAACGCAAAATTTCATTAAATAACTAGTGCTGACCGGGACTAAATGCATGAATATTTGGGTGCCACCGTGGTGCAATGGTATGTACACCCGCCTTGCACACATAAGGTCGTGGGTTCGATTCCCCGGCCAGGCAACATCAACAACACTTTTCAACGGTGGCAAAATGACCCTCAGTAATGTTGGCGACATTTCCTGTTTATGTCATCCATGTAAAACTTCTCTACAAAAGAGGTGTCTTAGACACGCCGTTCGGACTTCCTCTGTTTCGGACTCATAAACCTATCAAATGTGACTTTTTTTGTAATTTTATAGTAGTATAGAAAATTTTGAACATAATTCAGTATAAAATTTTGACTTTATAAATTGTTTCTACCGATTTCTGCATAAAAATATTTTTTGGAGTTGTAAGCATCGATTTTCATCAAATTTCAAGACCCTAATACAAATTTTTGCACAATATTTGTTGGCAATCAACACTCACGGCATTTATTTTTAATTGTTAATAGTTTTTTGTTAAAGTTTACCACATCTAACAAAGGATAAATTCTTGGGGTGGTGCTATCCTGGTGAACCATCAAAACATGCTAATATTTTGACATTGTTTCATGAAGCGAGTAAAAAGTACCGTTATAACGCATATTTGAAATATGTTAGGTATTGAAAATATCGGCTACTATATACTCTACATGTCCACAAAATTATAATTTACAATTTCTCTCCTTTCGTCAGATATAACGGTACTAGCAAAATGCCCGCTACTTCGTATGCGGAAAAGAAATAATATTCAAATAAACATTTAATATGGTGAACACTGAACATTTTTATGTACTTATAGCTATTTAAATTGATATTTAATTTCTTTCAAGTACTGTTCGTGTATGTTTTGTTCGAATCTCAAAAAAAGACCTCTACACTTCAACAGCGACCTACATTTAAAATTTCAGTCCGAATTTTGGAATTTGTGATATCAAAATGTAGAAAACCGATCGATTCCCCGGTCAGGCAACATAAAATTTTCGACGGTTGCAAAATACCCCTCAGTAATGTTGGCGACATTTACTGAGTATTTCAGTCATGTAAAACTTCTCTACAAATGGTGTCGTAAGGCACGCCGTTCGGACTCGGCGATAATCAGTACGTCCCATATCATTGATCTAATATGAATCGGGGTGCACTCATTGATATGAGAGAAGTCTCCCTTGTCCCGTCTGGGATGTTTGTGAAACAATCATTACATTATTTAGAAATCGAATTCGTGTTAACATAGAAACAATAGAACATTATTCAGTACAATTTTTAGAATCCTGAACCTTAGCTCATTAGCTTGTTACAGTTTTAGCTCTACTTGTTCACCCAATGTCAATAGTATTACATGTGGAAACCTTTCATACATCCAATCTCAACAGTGATCCTCACAACAAATTTCAATTATCGATTCACCCAATACCAGTGCTTCAATATTTAGTATTACTTAATACTCCTAGTACATTTATTGTACGACCACTTCTAAAAATGAACCTGTCAAATAGATAATATACCTATTCCTTAGCCCAATACCAAATTGATTGCAATTTTGTACTTTTCACACACTAATTATATTATTCCAGCTTCATTGCTACACCAACGTCAAATTTAATACCATTATGTATTTCTCAATAATTCAGCCAGCCCCTAAGCCTAATTTCAGAATTTGTATGCATTTGAAAAAAAATTCTTATCTAAACACCAACACCATCCCTCAACAACAATTCGAAATTCCACTTTATCTCTTCAACGCCAAACTGGTACCAAATACAGTACCTATAATATTTATAAGTTAAAAAACTACTGCCTTTTATCTAAAACATAATCCCAACCGCAATTTAGTATTTTTCGTATACATATGTACGTACAAATAATATCGAATTTCACAATTTCAACTCTACTAATTTACACAATAACAGTTTGAACCACATTCTGTGCCATTTTGAAATTTTGTAAGTATATCCACAACCACATCCATATCTCAACCCTACACATCAAGAGGGTCTATAATACCAAATTTCCGAATTCCATCTCTATTCATAATACCATTAATACTTTTCGTATGAAAGTACGAATTTCAACTTTCTCCAACAGTAATTTCAAATTTCAGGATACTACCCTATCCGTCCACCTAAAACTAAATTGTACGAAATTAAGTACCATTTAGTACTTTTCGTAACCATAAGTACGAACTTCCAAAACTATCTCAGTCCTACACTCCAACAGTAATCTAAAATTCAGGATTCCAGCTCTCTCCGTTCAACCAAATATAAATTGTACCAATTTAGTACCACTTAGTACATTCCGTGCCCATAAGTACGAATTTCCAAAACTTCCTTAACCCTACCCTCCAACAATAACCTTAACTCGAAATTCCAGGATTTCTGCTCTATCCATTCACCCAAATATAGATTGTACTAAATTAAGTGCCATTTAGTACATTCCATACCCATAAGTACGAATTTCCAAAACTACCTCAATCCTACACTCCATAAGTAATCTTAATTATAAATTTCAGGATTCCAGCTCTATCTGTTTACCCAAATCCAAAATGTACAAAACTTAGTACCATTTAGTACTTTCCGTACCCATAAGTACGAACATCCGAAACTACCTCAATCCTACACTCCATAAGTAATCATAATTCCAAATTTCAGGATTCCAGCTCTTCGGTCCACGTAAATTTCAATTGTACCAAATTTAGTACTTTCCGTACACATAAGTACGAATTTCCAAGACTAACTCAATCCTACAGTCCAACAGTAATCTTAATTCCAAATTTCAGGATTCCAGCTCTATTCGTTCACCCAAATCTAAAGTATACCAAAGTTAGTACCATTTAGTACTTTCCGTACCCATAAGTACGAATATCCAAAACTACCTCAATCTTACACCCCATAAGTAACTTTAATTATAAATTTCAGGATTCCAGCTCTATCTGTTCACCCAAATCCAAATTGTACCAAATTTAGTACATTTAGTACCTTCCGTACCCATAAGTATGAATTTCCAAAACTACCTCAATCCTTCACCCCATCAGTAACCTTAATTCCAGATTTCAGGATTCCAGCTCTATCCGTGCACCCAAATCCAAATTTAGTACCATTTAGTACTTTCTTACAAATTTCCACAACTTGTTCAATCCTACAGTCCAATAGAAATCTTAATTCAATATTTCAAGATTCCAGCTCTGTCCGTTTACCTAAATTTAAATTGTACCAAATTTAGTACTTTTGTACCAAATTTAGTATTTTCCGTACCCGTAGGTACGAATTTCCAAGATTAACTCAATCCTACAGTCCAACAGTAATCTTGATTCCAAATTACAGGATTCCACCTATATCCATTCACCCAAACCCAAATTGTACCAAATTCACGACCGTTTAGTACTTTTCGTACGAATAAGTACAAATTTTCAAAACTACCTCAATCCTATACTCTAACAGTAATAATAATTCAAAATTTCAGGATTCCACCTCTATCCATTCACCCAAATCCAAATTGTACCAAATTTAGTACTTTTTGTACACATAAGTACGAATTTCCAAAAATAACCCTCATATCTCAATCCTACTCTTCAATAGTAGTCTTAATTTTAAAATTCAAGTTTCCAGCTTTATCCGTTCACTCAAATCCAAATTGTACTAAATTTAGTACACTATAGTACTTTTCGTACACATGAGAACGAATTTCCTTTCATAAACACCACCTCCCATCCTTTATTTCCATACCAAATTTCAAGATTCTAGCTATAGCCGTTCAAAATATACAACTGGTACTAAATTTTATAACTTTTAGTACTTTTCGTACACTTCTAGGTCGAAATTCCAAAAACCCTTTGGTACATCTTTCTAACTCTCCACCAGTGACCCTCATCCCAAATTTCAGAATTCTAGCTTTTCCCGTTTGCCTAATACAAAGGGTACCATATTTAGTACCATTTAGTACTTTTCGTACCCTTCCAGTTCGAATTTCCAAAAACCGAGCCTTATCTCACGCCTACATACCAACACCAACCTACACTCAAAATTTCAAGCTTCTAGCTTCATCCGTTTCGTCTGGGCATTGATTATAAGGCGGTCAGCCACACAAATGAGACAATTTTTAGTACATTTTAGAGCTTTTCGCATCCTTCTAGGACGAATTTCCAAAAACCCAGCCTTATCGAGCACCTTCGCCCCAAGATTAACCCTCACACAAAATTTCAAGATTCTAGCTTCAGCCGTTTCGTCTGAGCATTGATTACACTGCTCAACAAAATTGAAATTGGCGAGCTATTTTCAAATCTGGTCACGGTTTTTCTCCATCAGCTCTTGTTCCTGAGATATAGCTCAAAATCTGTTTTTACGAGTTTTACCTAGAATTTCGTTATTTTCGGATACAAACAAATATTTTTTTGCGGGTTTTTCGACACTAATATATTAAGATGATGTTATACGCTCGATACAAAACGTTTTTTGAAATAATAATGGAGAATATATGGTAAATTTCAAATTTCCTTTTCAATACAATTGACAAAAAAAAAATTAAAATTTTTTTGCGAGCACATCCGCGATTTTTGGGACTTAGGTTAAGAAAAAAAATTGTGGTTTCAAATATGTTCGCGTTCCCCCTACAAGTTATAGGGGGTTTTATTCCCATATAAAGAAAAAAGATTTAAAAATTCCCATTGGGTTTTAATAAGAAAATATATGTATAAATCGTTTACAGAATGTTATATCTATCCGCTGATGTTAAAATATTTCTAAATTTGTTTTTATTTTCGCGAAAAATCAACAAATAATGAAAAAATCTTAGAGTAAATTTAATTTATTCTAACTCAGAGTTCATATAAATCTCAAAAAAATAAATTTAAAATTTCTACAGCATCTAGACAACGCACAGAAATATGTGAGACCAAAATTATAAAGATTGGGTTCATAAGATGCATATTACAGCAACAACAAAAGAAAAAACTTATTGTGGAACTATTATTTCAAAAATATATTTTTTGGTTTAATACGAAAAATTGAAGAAACATTTTTAGGAGTTATTCTACTATTTCGCTAAATTTCCATACAAAACCTTAAGTATTTTGCTAAAACTTCTTCGAGGAAAATAGTTTGTCATCGTGAAAGTATATTTGCTCAGAATAATAAGCAATAGAGTTAAGAAGTACAGAGTAATATTAAAATCACAATCAAAGAAAAAACACAAAAGTTAAAAGGCGTGTAATTCGCGAATCCGTTTAAATCAGTTGAGGTGCATGTGCTTTTCGGATACAGGGAGTCCATGTCTATCAATATGCATGGATTTTCCCATGTTTCATTCAGCGGCCAAAGTGTGCCATCAGTTGCATCTTACTATTCAAAAAACCTTCAAGTGGGCAAAAATTACGCGATGTGCATATGATTATAAGGTGCATCCGATTTCAATGGCCGCCTATTAAAAATACGTCAATATAAATGATTTTAGACAGATTCGCAAAGAACTGCGGATGTGCCACCACATCCTATTTTGGGATAAATAGGGATATTACTCCCGAATCTTTGTAATTTGTGACACCTCTTTTTGGCAAATATTATAATCGCGTATAAAGGATTACATTTATGTAAAAATAATCAAAGAAAATCGCGGTTCAATTCGCGGAATTGTCAAAATTTATTTTTACAGAATTTCCTACTTTCAAGGTATCTATATCCGGCGTTTTAGTGGATGGATTCGAACGCGAAAGGTCTTATTAGATCCGGCACGTAAAAAAACTAAAATCACGCGGGGTTCAGGGGTACCTGTACGACAGTTGTAAATTTTAAAGCCAAAAAATAGGTTTTTTTCAGAAAATTTACGCACCAAATTTTGGCCTTTGGACTCCTATTACTAGGAAGCTGTACGGAGCACACTCATGAGATATACATCGAACGACGTGGAATCGCGAGTTATACAATCATGTAACTAGTTTGCAAATATTATCCAGTTGCACCATCTAATTGTAAGAAAAATTCGAAAAACACTGAAATCAAAATTCAAAATGTCAGCATCGATTTTAGGGGGATGCGGTGTATATATCGAAAAGTCATACACTAGAACCATGTTGCCCAAGGGGTATTCTTTAGTTCTCTCTTTGAGCACAGGTTTGAATTTTGGGTGGTTCGGCCAGAAATCAAGAAAGAACACAAAAAAACTTGTTTACTTCAACACATTTTTCCCATTTTTTTATATTACCACCAACGCAGCTTCCACGAAAATTATTTCTTATGGTCCATATTATGAGATCTTGGCTAAAACACTTCAATTAATATAAATGTATCCATATTTTATAAAATATATTAACAGTTCGCGACTTATTAAATGGTGAACCTCAACTTCAACGATTGTAAAACTTTTTTGAATATTACCATGGCAAATAACAAAACTCCTTTGCAATTCCATTTGAAAAAAATTAAAAAAAAATTTCACGAGCACATCTACTATTTTTAGTATAGAGTTAAAGGAAAAAAATCTGTTTTCAAATATGCTCGCGTTCACGAAATTGGCCGATGTGCGCAAAAGTTATAGCGGTTTTTATCCTCTTATAAAGAAAAAATATTTTAAAATTTCTTATTTTTTGTATTGAGAAAATGTAAGCATATATCAGTAACAGCATTTGATATCCATCCGTAGATGCACCAAATTTTCCAAAATGTGTTTTTAATTTCGCGGAAAATCAAAAAATTAAAAAATCTGGCAATAAATTTAAATTATACTAACACAGTGTCCGTATAAACCTCTAAAAAACTAAATTAAAAATACTTACAGAAACTAGACAACGCGTAAAAAAATGTGAAACCAAAATTATAAACATTGGCTTTATAAATTGCATAATATAACAACAACAAAAGAGAAAGAACTCATTGTTGGAAAATATTGTTACAAATATATTTTTTGGTTTGTTTCGAAAAATTAGAAAAAATATTTGAGAGTTATCCAACTATTTCGCTAAAATCTAATACATAAATTAAAGTATTCTGCTAAAACTTTATCAAAATATATGGTTTACCATCGTGAAAGCTTAACTGCTTACTGTGATTACTTATAAGGGTAGGAAATTAAGAGTAATATTGAAATTACTATCATTTAAAAGATATGAAAATTAAAAAGCCTGTAATTCGCGAATTAGTTAAAGTCGGTTGATGCGCATCCGATTTTGGATAAAGCGAATCAATCTCTTTCAATATTTATGCATATTTCGATGTTTCACTCAGCGGCCATTGTGTGCCGCCAGTTGCATCATGCACTGCAAAAAACCGGTTTCATCAGCGCCCATCAAAAATACGTCAATATACATCTATTTCAAATAGATTCTTCAAAAACCGCGGATGTGCCTCCACATTAAATTTTTGGCGAAATACCCATATTATCTCTGTTTTTTATGACACGTGTTTTCGCAAATATTATAATCGCGAGTAAAGGATTCCATTTATGTAAAAAATTTTAAAGAAAATCGCGGTTTAGTACGCGGATTTGTCAAAATATATTTTTGCTGATTTTCCGATTTTCAAGGTATCTATATCCGCGGTTTTAGTAGATGAATTCGATCGGAGAAGCCTTCATTAGAACCGATGCGTAAAAAAGCTAAATTCACGTGGGTTTCAAAGGAAATTGAATGACAGTTGTAAATTTTACACGCAAAAAATATGTTTTGTAAGAAAATTCACGCATGAAATTTTGACCTTTCGACTCCAATTACTAGGATGCTGTAAGGAGCACACTCATGAGATATGCACCAAACGACGTAAAATCACGAGTTCTATAATCTTATTATGAGTTTGGAATATTATCTTCCGAAATTCCGGCTTCAAAATGTCAGCATCAATTTTAGGTGGATGCAGTGGATATATAGAAAAATCATACACAGCCCATGGAGTATTCTGTGATTCATTCTTTGGGAAAAGGTCTATAAAATGTAAGGTTAAGCTAGAAATCGCATGGGAACATAAAAAAACTTGTTGGCTTCAACCCATTTTTACCCATTTTTCTACATTGATGCCAACACAGCTTCCACGAAAATTAATTTTAATGGTCGACATTATGGGATCCCTCCTAAAACACTTCATTTTAAACAATTGTAGTCATACTTTATAGAATATGTTAACAGTTCGCGAATTCTGAAAGGGTGAAACTCGGATTCATCGATTGCAAAACATTTTTGTTATTTACCATATATAGATTTGTAGACTAATATTAGTTGGTTCTATACAGATGAACCGGAGTGTATATCCGGATTCTTTCGAGTGAAGCAGTAGAGCTAAAATGATGCATTTTTGCCAAATGTTAATGATACACTTTTTCGGTTAACCTCTAACATTTTTATAGTTTTTCCTTTTCTCCATTACCACTTTGTAACAATTTCACAAAATATCGAGTATATCTGAGTAAGTAGTATGTCTCTCAAAACACATTTACTAAGTCTATCACATCTAAAAACACACGATTTATTCGAAAATGTATTTATTTGTGTTGAGAGAATGATGTGTATTTCATTATATAAGTAAAATGTATTAGACAAATGTATACGCAATATCCCTACCTGCCGATGTATCCCGCTTGCGCCATCATTCCATTTCTGTCATCCATTACTCTTTGTGGCTGGTTATTTACAACCTTTCCATCATCGTTTCCCTTCCAGGTTCCATCGTCCTCTTTAAATGACTGACTCCTAAAAAATTAAATAATATATTAATATTGTTACGAATTTAACTGGTATGTTAAAAAAATTGAATTGTAACGTAAATTTTTATTAAGCAATTACTTTGTTTGAATTGCTTTTACAACAACATCTACTGTATAGAACAGCCAAGATCACCCATTTACGTTAACGCGACTGCAACAACAACATACCGCTCATTTACTCAAAGAGTGGCATAACTCAAAAAATGCGTTTTCTGAGTTAGCAATATCTGTTTTTTTCTACAACTTCTATTTTATCGTGTGTAAAATTTTCATGTTGATATCTGTAAAACGCAACGAGTTACAGCTCATTTACTGCGAGATTGATATAATTCAACAAAAATGTTTATTGAGTTTATGAAGCACTAAAACACTTCGAATCGTAATGATCTCGCAAAGAAATTTACCAGTGATTTCTGGCTAGCTGTTTACCAATTAAGGTCCAAGTAGCTATTTTAGTTTCTGTGTAGTAATCTACTTAAGTTGGGAAGTCAAATATCAATCGCCAACTTAAAACGCGTTTTTCTCAGAACTGTTTTTTTTTGAGATTTTTCACTCGTTGAGTAAATGGGCGATATGATCTCTTTATTCTCAATCTTTCGTGGTTTAGCAAAGCAAAGACTCGCTCAGAGAGACTAATGCCGAAAAAATTTGAGCACCACCGGTCTAGAATTTTCTTAATCAGTCAGGGTCTTACTTTCCATGTTTATTTTGTTATTCTATCACATAATTATCGCTTAGTGTTTCCCTATTGTTTTTGTTGTAGTTTCTTTCATGTTCAATGACGTCATTTCTGTTTTCTCGATTATGTTGTATGTGTATGAGTTGTTGTTCGTCCAGTGCGTGTGTGCGTCTGTGTGTTTGTTGCACGGTTGGTTTCCTGACGTTACCAGATATTCCGTCTGGAAGAATCGGCAACTTGAAGCGATTGGCAGTTGTATTTGAGACGTAAACTGAACAGTCGGTTAGTAAAGAAGTACAGGAAATCTGTGTGCTTACTTAAGCAGTGTGCTTAGTAATAAAAGTCGGTTGTGAAGAAGAGTAATAAAGTAAATAACGCGTTTTAGAATTGTAGTTTTAAAAGGAACCCCGGGAGTTGTCATCTACCGGTAACAAGGCTGAACTACAAAAACGTCTTTGGAAGAGTTCGAGCACCGTGGCCTGGACATTTACACATATGAGTTCGACAGTAAGGATGAAGTCGGGTTATCGGAAATTGCAGAAGACTCATAATGGAAATACAGGCAGAGAACTGTAGAATGTGGAAGAGCATAGAGGAAATATTTGAGAAATATTCTAGGAAAATCAACGAAAAACATCTTATCCATTGGGAGCAAAGAGAAGTACGAAAACGCGAAGAATACGAGAAGGAAGCAAAGAGTCTTAAAAAGTTCCTTGAAAACTACGCAGACGAAAAGGATGACGTGATGTATTACCAAGGAAGAGAACTACAACGGCGTATGCCTGAACTAGAGTTGTGTAGTTCCGGAACGAACTAATTCCAAGTAACTATTCCTAATAACTAACTATTGGAACTATATCCGGCTCTTCAATTTATATAGCTCCTTTAGTTCATTTCGTTTCTTAAATTTATCACCTATGTTGATCTTTTTCGTTGCGTTAATTTTTCAGATTCTACAACATTGGCAAATAAACGTAAATGACATGCACATCGCTGCAGTTAATTTATTATAATTATCTCAATTCCACCAAACGATGTAAACAAAAAGAACGATAACTGAATTATTTCGCTCTCGGAACTATGTGGAATGAAGAAAACAAGAAGAACGATAATTCAGAAAGATTCATGGAACTTTATCGCTCTCGGAACTATTGGGAACAAAGAAAATATAAAGAACGATGAAGGAGAAATATTGATAGAACTATATCGCTCTCGGAACTAATTGGAACTATATTAAGGAACTAGTTCCTTTTGAGTAAAGGAACTTGAAAAATCTATCCGGTCCGGGAACTAGATTGTCCAACTCTTTAGAGTTGTGTAGTTCCGGAACGAACTAATTCAAAGGAACTATTCCGGACAAGGAATTGTTGGAACTATATCCCGCTCTTGCATTTAAAGACTTTTTTGACTAGCACATTATATGATTTCGTTTTACGAAATTCGAGAAATAAATTATGGTTATTTACATTTACTTTTAGCGTCATTAGTTTGCACAAATGACGCGTACAAATTTTTATTCGGAAAAAATAGAAATTTCACAACACAAATCCAACCATTTATTTTCATTTTTTTATTGTTTGAGAATTTTTGTTTTTCTCCATCATACAACAACAACATAAAACAGTTGCATGTTCCGTAGTTTATGACAAAAAATGCAAACGCCATATTAGCAAAAGCACCGAATATTTGCAGCTTTGCCTGCTAAAATTTCTACGAAATATGTTTAGCAACAATGAACAACGGCAGCACGTAGCAACAAATTTGACAAAAATATTGCTAGCGATGCTTATGCTATTTGATATTGTTGCATCAAAAAGCATCAGACACGCATACTCATATTTTGCAGCACACATGATCAACACATACCAAAAAAGAGAATAAGCAACAAAGTTTCAACGGCTTAGCCATGTTTTCTGCAAATAATTGTTGTTGAGATCAGGGTTACCAGTGTAATGCATTAAAAATCACGATATAATTAATTCCAATTTTTCGTTCAAAGGACATGTGAATTTTTGGTGAAGCCGTTCAAAATATTTTTTTTTTTTTTTTTTTAAACAATAATAATTAGTATTCTTTAGGTTCTACCATATGATGGGAGCATTTTGACATTAAATGACAATGGTGTGTCATCATGTTGCCGTTTGTTTTTTCTTTGTTTGAAGTTGAGTTGGTCGGCAACATTGTAGGTTCATTGTATTCATGTTTCGTCTTTGTTTTGTTGCTAGCTCGTATATAGGGCAAAGATCTCGAGTTCTTATTAGAATTCGAAATCGTATTGCGATGAGTCAGAGTTCTGACCAATGGGAATGAAGAATATCCCAATAGTAAATTATTTGAGTGGATTTGTAAAATGTTTGATATGAATGAAAGACATATGTAAATGAATATAGACACACAAACAAATGTACACCCATGTAAATGTAATTGTATCGAACTCTTTTCCTATTGTTTGAGGGTAGCTCGATATTGAGTATTTTTTTAGAATAAGAAACTCAATGTTAGTTTTAAGATTTTGATATAAATATGGTATGAAAAAATAAAGAAGTCAGACTTGTGCCTGACATCAGATAAGCTTGCTCTATCAGCAAGCAAAAAGAAAAAGAGTTTTTCTTTACATGGCGATCCTGCCAAATCAACTTGCTTTATAATCAGCAAGAATTCCTGCGTTGTAATCCGCAGATGAAAAAGGAGGTCCTGCGTCAAGCCGCAGAGAAAGTCCTTTCGTGAATAACATTGAGAAGATACTGCCATACTATCCGGGCAGTCCGGTCCAATCCGTGGATCGTAGATTTGAAGAAAAAAAGGATACAAAAGAGGACATGAGAGACACTACCGGGCTAAGGGCGATTACCGCCAGTAAGCAGCGGAAAAGAGGTGGCTACACCTGGCGGCTGAAAAAGGAGCGAGCTCTCCTACTTCGAATGGTAAACTCAGATCCCCCACCGCCTTGGGAAAGGGCATGTAAATTGTGGGAGAGAATCGACTAAGTAAATTTTTTGTTAGAGAATTTTTTGAAAACAAGAACGCTGCATAATTCTGCAGTCGTCAGCGACCAGTAAGCGCTAGCCGCTCGTGGTCAAAAGAAATTATTTTTTTGGTTCTTCTTATCAAATAATGCGTGATCACTAAAATAAAGTCAATCACAAAAATAATTGGAAAAGAATAGAAATTCATTAAACTAAAGATGGGGAGCACCCAGACAAAAATAAGTGGGGTTACAGGCAACAGCTAATTCTCCAACAGCAGTAAGCGTAAGCATCGAGGTGTTAATATTAATTTGTATAATGATAACTTTGGTAGTTATTATTAAGTACCTAAAAAAATAAGTAAAAAACAGATACGTAAGCAACAAGCTAGATTGAGCGCGTTGCAATAGATGCAAACTTTGTTTTTAACGTTTGTTAATTGGAAAATAATGTTTTAATTGAGATATTATAATAGCATTAAGTCCATAGTAATGTGTGAATTGGTAAAAATCGAAAATGAGATTGAATCTTCAACAATAAACAAAACAAACAAAAAACAGCCGAGGCACGGGCGAATGGAGCTTTGTTAAAAGCTCCAAACAAAATTCCAATAACAACCTCACAGGCAACTGTGAATGTGAATTCTTGTGTGAATTCTTAGTTGATACGTGCTGACACGTTGCAAAATATTTTGATTTTGGTGTTTCTTTGGAAAAGCCGAAAAGTGAGTGTGATTCTCATTCATATGAGAATACTAGACACTTAAAGAGTTCGGTTTTTCGCTAAAAAGGCATCATTTCAAAAACTGAGAAGCCAATTGATAATTCCCTTCGCCGGGATGAAATCATGATATTGGTAGCGATCAGTAAAATTTTGCAACACTGTCAGTTCGTTTTGAAAAACATTACTCTCTGTAATAGAGGGTAATAAATGAAGTTGAGCCAATGGGGGAATACTCACTCAAGCAATCGAAAATGAGATTGAATCTTCAACAATAAAAAAAAAACAAAGTAGAAAAATTTACACTATATCATCTAAACTCAAGAATTACATATGTGAGATTAAACATAATAGATGTAGACTATCCACTTACGTTTTTGATTGATACAGGTGCAGATATTTCTATGTGTAAGGAAAAATTTTTGTACCGTTATGAGGAAAATCCAGATGAATACTGCAATTTAACAGGCATTTCGAGGGAAATAATTAAATCTTTTGGGTCAACTAATGTTAAAATAGACATAAATGGTATGGTAATTGAACATAGTGTTCAACTAGTATCAAACGATATTCCACTTAGTACAGATGGGATTTTAGGTAGAGATTTTCTATCAAAATATAAATGTAATGTTGATTATGATAGGTATATCCTAACATTTAATTTAAATGGTGAAAGCGTCACAATTCCTATACATGATAGTTCTTTCAAAATTAATCAGGTAGTTGTATCGAAGAGGAGTGAAATCATTTTACATTTTACCATCAATTTGGTAGAAGATGCAGTAGTATTAAATCGGGAAATTACAAAAGGTGTGTTTTTGGATAATTCTATAATTCCGAAAAATGGAAATAAGCATATTAAATTACTGAACGTTACTGACCAAGGCATGACAATAGATCATATGAAATTAGAAACAGTTCCTTTAAGCAATTACGATATACTTACAGTTAACCATTCTTACTCACACAGTAGTTATACGGATGAACGTTTTGAAAGGTTAATAAGCTAAATTATTTTAGATGACATAAGTGAAAGTCGTAGGAAAGAAATTGTAGCTATAATAAGGAAATATCAGTCGACATTCCATCTTAAAGATGAGGATTTAACGACAAACAATTTTTATAAGCAGAAGATTAACCTTGAAGACAAAAATCCTGTTTATATAAAAAATTATAGATTACCACAAGCGCATAAGGAAGAAATAAATGCTCAAGTACAAGACCTTTTAAAAAGTAAATTGATCGAGCCATAACTTAGTCCTTATAATGCACCATTGCTTTTAGTTCCAAAGAAAGGGCAGACGAATTTGAAGAAATGGAGATTAGTTGTTGATTTTAGGAAACTTAATGATATGATTGTTAATGACAAGTTTCCATTAACACGTTTGGACGATATTTTGGATAGATTAGGGAGAGCGAAATATTTTTCAATGTTAGATATGACTAGTTCTTTTCATCAGATTGAACTTGACCCTAAGTCAAGACCATTGACAGCATTTTCGACATCTAATGGTCATTATCAGTATACGAGGTTACCTTTTGGTCTGAATATATCATCTAATAGTTTTCAACGCATGTTGACAATAGCTTTATCTGGTTTGGAGTTTGAAGCATTTCTTTATGTGGATGACATAATAGTTTTTGGATGTAGTTTTAAACACCACAATGAGAATCTCATTAAGGTACTAGATAGGCTGAATAGGTACAATTTGAAACTCAACCCTAATAAATGTTGTTTCTTGAAACCAGAGGTAGTTTATTTAGGTCATTTGATAACTCCTAACGGAATCACACCAGATCCTTCAAAATACGATGCTATAACCAAATATCCAGTTCCAAAGAAAGCAGATGATGTAAGAAGATTCGTAGCATTTTGTAATTACTATAGACGTTTCATTAAAAATTTTGCCGAAATAACTACATGTTTGAACTCATTATCTAAGAAGAACACTAAATTTGAATGGACGGAACAATGCCAAAAGTAATTTGAGACACATAAGTTGATAAAACTCCAATTATACAGTATCCAGATTTTGATAAACCTTTTATACTAACTACAGACGCTTCTGATTTTGCTCTAGGTGCAATACTGTCGCAAGGAGCAATAGGGAATGGCAGACCAATATCTTTTGCAAGTCGTTCTTTGAATAAGCATGAGAGGAATAAGCCAGTTATTGAAAAGGAATTATTGGGTATACATTGGGGAATTCAATTTTTTCATCCTTATCTTTATAGTAGGAAATTTATAGTGGTTACGGATCATCGTCCACTAGTCTCATTGTTTTCTCATACGAATCCAAGTTTCAAATTGACAAGAATTAGATTAGAACTATCTGATTATGATTTTGAAATTGTGTATAAGAAAGGAATTAATAATACTAATGCTGATGCACTTTCACGTATAAAAATAGACTCCAATATATTAAAAACAATGATACCTCAGAATATTGACGAAAAAGTTAAGAAATCGCTGGTGATAACACGAGGAATGAAAAATAAATTGCGCAGTATGGATAAAGATAATGAGATGACATATCCCGATGAGCCTGATCAACTCAAAGTATAGGAATGTACATCCATTAAAGATATAAAGCTAGCTGAAAAATATAAAATTTATAATTGATGTGTCGACAAAAGAATTCACTTTTCTTAATAATCATTCTGTGAACAAATTGGCCATAAGATGTAGTGATAATCCTTATTATATAGATACTATTTTGGAGAAGCTACCATCTGAGTTAAGCAGATTGAGTATTAAGAGTATCGCACTTAGTAAAAGTGACGATATATTTAAACTGATAACCCATGGGAAATTTAAAGAAAAAATGAATAAATATTTGAAAAACAGTGACGTCAGAACTCTTTTATATGAAAATCCTCGAAAAATATTTAATGAAAAAGAAAAATATGAACTGATAAAATTATATCATGATACACCATGCGGAGGTCATTTTGGAGTAAGGAAAACATTATGAAACTTAAACAAAAATATATATGGAAGAATATGTGCAAGATGGTAAAGAAATACGTATGTACATGTGATTTGTGCAAAAGAAATAAACAAATAAAACATACCAAAGAACCATTAATGAATACTGATACACCGGTAAAAAGCTTTGATAAAGTAGTAATTGACACTGTAGGACCCTTAAGACCCTCAGATAACTATAGATATATATTGACTATGCAATGCGAACTGACGAAATACATAATTGCAGTACCAATGGAAACAAAAGAAGCCAAATCAGTAACATTTAATACTGAAGTATGAAATATTCAAGACTCTAAAATCTGACAGAGGCACAGAATTTGTAAATGAACTAATGGATGAGATGTGTAAACTGTTAGATATAGAACTGAAGTTCTCTACACCTTACCATCATGAGACAGTAGGTTCAGTTGAAAGAAATCATAGAGTTCTAAACGAATATTTTCTTTCTTTTGTGAATAACGATAATTGGAATGAATGGATACCATATTATGCTTTTGCATACAACATAACTCCACATGTTGACACAGGGTATTCACCATTCGAATTAATTTTTGGAAAATTACCAACAATGCCAGGCGAGAAAGTAATGAATAGTGAACAGGTATATGATACAGAGAATTATGCTGAAGAATTAACGCTTAGGTTAAAACTTTCATTAGAAAACGCTATAATTGAACAAACTAAAATTAAGGAAGTTTAAATTCATTAAATAATACGAATAGAATAGATATTAAAATAGGAGATTTAGTTTTAGTTAAAAAAGAGAATACAAGAAAAAATTAATCATCTTATCATGGTCCATATGAAATAATCAATATTGAAAAGTTAAATGTTACAATAAGAATTAATAACAAAGAAAAAGTATTTCATAAAAATGTGTTAAAGAAATATCACAAGTAATCTTAAACAAAAAAAAATTGTATTGGTAGCGCGAGGTACCTTTTATAAACTTAACGTGTCTTTTTTTACAAATAATTGGTGAACCGGCAGAGTAGTATGGTTTTAAAAAGAACATTGACTTGTAGCACTCACTCTCTCAAAATTATTTTAATTATTTTTTTTACTGTTGGCCCAAGGACTAGAAGGTTAAATAAATCTGAAAACAACAACTAATACTTTTCATGCATGTGTTTTCCATTTAATTGTTATAAAAAGATTTTGTGAAAAGTAATTGTGAAAGGCTAATTTTGTGTCTCAACGCGCACACACACATACAAATGTAAAAAGAACGGACTGGATATCATTAAATAGATACCATTGTCGATCAGCAAGTTTGGCAAAATTTTACATAAGATAAGAAGAAGAAAAGATGCAGTGTAAATAATAAATAGCAAAGAACAAAAAAACTTACAAACGTACATACATAGCTATGAAGTTTTGCAGATTTACTCAACATTGTTGTTGCTCTTTGTTGAAGTAAATAAATTGACGCGGGCCAGTGCGTTTGTACATACATATTTTTTGTCTATGTTTTACATACAAACAGTTCGGAATTTTGCTTTACATTGTTGTTGCTCTTGTTAAAGTAAACATTTTTGGAGATCAGTGCGATTGTTTGTATGTGCATATTTGCCTGCATAGAGAAGGTACATACATAAATAAATACAGACGACGGATTTACTCAGCATTGTTGTTGCTCTTTGTTGAAGTAAATAAAGTGAGGAAGGTCAGCGCGCTTGTACATATGCACATTTTTAACCGTTTTACATACATACATTTTGGCAATTTACTTTACATTGTCGCTGCTCTTGTTAAAGTAAAGAAATTTATGTGGCTCAGTGTGTGTTTGTGTGTGCATATTTGACTGCTTGAAAGGGTGAATACATAAGGAAAGATTGAAATTTTACTTTACATTGTCGTTGCTCTTGTTAAAGTAAAGAGATTTATGTGGCTCAGTTTGTGTTTTCATGTGCATATTTACTGAACATTGTTGTTGCTCTTTGTTGAAGTAAATAAATTGATGCAGGTCAGTGCGTTTGTACGTACATACATATTCGTCTGTTTTACTGACATACAGACTGGCAATTTACCTAACGCTGTTGTAGCTCTTTGTTAAGGTAAATAAAGGGAGATAGATCAGTGCCTTTGTTTGTACGTGCATATTTTTCTGCTTAGAGGGGATACATAAATACAGACTGAGAATTTACTGAACATTGTTGTTGCTCTTGTTGAAGTAAATATATTTATGTAACTGAGTGTGTTTGTACGTGCATATTTATCTAATTTGAGAGGGCGAATAGAGAAAGCGGAGTGAGAATTTAGTCAACACTGGTGTGGCTCTTTGCAGATGTAAATAAATAGAGGCAACTCAAGGGGTTTGTAATGCATTTTCTTATGTTTTACATACATACAGACTGAGGAATTGATATCTGCTTGTGTTATTGGATCTTCGTTTTCTAATAAGAATTTTTGTGCGTTTTGTTTGGTGATTCTAATTCGGAGGTTGCCAATTGTTTACTACGTAAGATAACAAAAATTTGGCAAGTCTAAGATATAAGAGAAAATAGTTTGCAATTATTAAAATGATAGTGTCGCTAAAGAAGCAAAAGATAAAAAGAAGTATGTTTCTAAATATATTCAAGCCCATAAGATTTATATTAGGTGTGTAAACATAATTTCAAAAGCAAAGCGTAAAGTTTCATCAAAAGAAGAGGAAACAGTGGCTTCAAAGCAAAAGTTTCTAATACATGTTCCGCCGTATGATACAGGTATTTTTAGTGGAGATTATGTAACGTGGCCCACATTTAGAGACCTGTTTACGGCATTGTTTATTTATAACGCAGGGCTAAGTCCAGTCGAGAAGTTATTTTATTGGTTCCAAAAGACAGATGGTGAGGCAAGGGAGATCAATAGGAATATTGCGCTGACTGCAGAAAAATTTTGATATTGCTTGGTCGAATTTAAAGAATCAATATGAAAATAAGCGCGTGTTAATTAATAGTCAATTAAGACTTTTGTTTAATATGTTGCCATGTCATCAAAACTCTGCTGCTGAAGTAAAAAGATTACAGCGAGACGTTAATAACACTGTGCTACAGTGAAAATTTGCAGGGGTTCTAATGCATAAATTCGGTTTTGCGGGAGTCCACAGAAGACGAAAATACCTTTGGTTTCTTTGGGTCACTTCGGTTTTTCATTTTATAACGGTAAATGTAGTGAAAAATGGGGTTTCTTGGATTTTCAACTTTAACCGGACATTACTTCTTTTTTCCACAACCGATTTTCACACACTGTTTTTCATTATAAAGGGGAGAGTAATGCCTTTCGAACAACCCATAGATTGGATAATTGGTTAACAAATGGCTAAGTAATAGTGGTTTAAGTGTGACAAAAACGCATTAAAAACAGTAAAATTACAATTATTTACTGTTAACAAGTAGGAAATTTAGTTGGCTTTCCAAAATGGGAAAAACCAACAAAATCCGTTGAAAAATTAATGCGTTATGACAATTTTTGTGTTTCAACTTTTTGTTTTTTTCATATTTTCCTTTTTAAAACATTGATACCTTGTGCGTAATTGTTAAGCAGGATAATCACAATTAGAATCATACATGCTAAGATACCCATCTTTTATAAAGGAAAATATGAAAAAAAAACCAAAAAGTTGAAACACAAAAAATGTCATAACGCATTAATTTTTCAACCGATTTCGTTGGTTTTTCCCATTTTGGAAAGCCAACTAAATTTCCTACTTGTAACAGTAAATAATTGTACTGTTAGGTGTCGTTTACGCAGCCTAGAGCACAAGGAAAAACATTTTACTGTTTTTTAATGCGTTTTTGTCACACTTAAACCACTATTATTTAGCCATTTGTTAACCGATTTTAAAAATCTATGGCTTGTTCGAAAGGCATTACTCTCCCCTTTATAATGAAAGACAGTGTGTGCAAATCGGTTGTGGAAAAAAGAAGTAATGTCCGTTTAAATTTGAAAATCCAAGAAAGCCCATTTTTCACTACATTTACCGTTATAAAATCAAAACCCGAAGTGACCCAAAGAAACCAAAGGTATTTTCGTCTTCTATGGACTCCCACAAAACCGAATTTGTGCATCAGAAATCCTGCAAAAAAATTTTGTCCACTTTTGTATCACAGTGTAATTGTATATCGGTGTTGAAGTTGTACGAGATTGATATTGGCTCGTGGAACCCGATATTTGTTTTCTTGTGTTCCGCTAGATTGTCGCAGCAGACTTTGAATCTCTGGGAGCAGTCGGTTAAAAACAAGACAGAGGTTCCTTCGTGGAGGGAAATGAATGAGTTTTTAACAGATGTAACCGCTACCAACTCCCAGTGGCCCACTAGTTCTCAAAAAAGTCACCAGACTAGTGTTAGAGTTAAACGTCAGAAAACACATCATGTTAAAAGCGATTTCTTTCAATGAAAATAATGTAATGAATCGCATCAAATAAGCTCTTGTAAAAGGTTTTTGTCAATGGATCAGAAAAATTGAGCCTCTATACTAAGAAAATTCAAGTATTGTTTCAATTGCTTAAAGATAGGCCATCTATATGTAAATTGCACTAGCCCAAATGGCTGTGCTAAGTGTCAAAAGAAACATCATACGTTATTACACAGAGATTTCATTATTACAAATAACACAAGTCGGGCTAGCTCATCTAAAAGTAATAACATACAGTCCACTGAAGCTCGAGAGAAAATAGATACAGTTCAAAACCCATCATACTTCTGTTGCAAAAAAGTGATGTTAGCCACAGCCTGGGTCAACATTTGTTACTATGGCTCAACGTACAAGGTTAGAGCACTAATTGACCCGTGTTCTGATGAAAGTTTCATATCTGAGCGTATTCAAAAACTATTAAAGTTGCCGACTGTCCCTGTTCAAGCTGAAGTAACAGGTTTAGACGGTGAAGTCGTTAGTAGATCAAATTAGATGACGTCTTTTGATATAAGCTCAAACATAAATCCCAACATTATACTCAAAGTAGCAGCTTTAGTGGGGTCACATGTAACAGGTGACATCCCTACACATTCTCTTTGTAATACTACCATATCAGATCTACCAAAACTGGAATATGCCGATCCAGACTTTTATCGAAGTATTCAGATAGATATACTTCTAGGAGGGGATTTATATCCTGCAATACTAAGAGGCGGAGTTATGCATGGTATTTTCAAGATATTAGTGGCTCAGGAAACAATATTTGGGTGGATTGTGACAGGCCCAACAACAAGAAAGGATCCGTCTTTAAATATAAGAGTGTCTCATTTTACAAAAGTTTCCTTAGATGAGCAATTAGCTAAATTCTGGGAGTTAGAAGAAGTGTCTCATAAGCCAGTGTTGTCAGAAGATGATAAGAAATGCGAAGAAATATTCTGATCTACAACACTTAGGAATTCTGAAGGACGATACATGGTAGACCTTCCTTTTAAACCTAACGTATCAGAAGTGGGTCCAAATCGTTACATTGCAGTTAAACAATTTTTTAAGAAACGGAACAAGTTTTGCTCAAATCTCCTGAGAATAAAAAATTAAATCATGAAGTATGAAAGAATATATAAACTTAGGACATATGGTCAAAGTAGAAGATAGGATCGTGGCTCTGGACATTACTTGCCTCCCACGGAGTGTTCAAACCCGAAAGTTCCACTACGAAATTAGTGTAGTCTTTAATGCATCGAGCCCTTCATCAAACCGTCTAAGTTTAAACGACATGCTGTAGTTGGTCCTGTGTTACAAGCAGATTTGGTAACACTAGTATTAAAATGGTGGTTTTTTAAGTTTGTCGTGAATGCCGATATTTGCAAAATGTATAGACAAATTTTAGTTAACCCCAAGCACACTTGTTATTAGAGAATTGTATATAGGGAATCAGAAAATGAAGAAATTTCGGATTATAAGTTAAAGACGGTGACATTTGGGTGAACTGTGCACCATATTTGGCTCTTAGAACATTGCGAAATTAGCAGACGATGAAGAGAATGCATTTCAGTGGGAGCAAATATATTTGAGAGAATCAATGTATGTAGACGATACATTAGTAGGAGCTCA
Source organism: Musca autumnalis (assembly GCF_047663935.1). Classification (NCBI taxonomy): domain Eukaryota; kingdom Metazoa; phylum Arthropoda; class Insecta; order Diptera; family Muscidae; genus Musca; species Musca autumnalis. The sequence goes on from NW_027411644.1 coordinate 131,131,952, forward strand.
TAGTACCTCAGAAGTTAAAGAGGCCCGAGATCAGTTAATCGGAATTTTAGAAAAGGTAGGTTTTAATTTAAGGAAATGGGCATCCAATTCTGCTGAAATTCTTGATGTCATTCCAGTTGAGCATTTATTAAGTGAAAGTTTTTTGTGTTTCGACGGGAAAAGTGCTGCAAAGACGTTAGGAGTGCGTTGGAATGCATTGGATGATGTTTTCTACTTTGATACAGAACCGATTTTAAAAAAGCCTACTTATACTAAAAGAGAGGTATTGTCTTTAATAGCACGGATTTTCGACCCAGCAGGCTGGTTAGCACCTATAGTTATTAGAGCAAAAATTATAATGCAGGATATGTGGCTCGATAAGAAAGGCTGGGACGAGTTAATAAAGCCTTTTGCTCTACAAAAATGGTTGAATTCTATTTCAAGATACAATGAAGTAAATAAGATTTCAATTCCCCGACGGGTAGGTTTCACTCAAGATTGTAAAGTATTTAGAATATCACGGCTTCTGTGATTCATCTGAGGTTGCCTATGCTGCCACTATTTATGTAAGGATTGAAAGAAGCGATTATGTCTGTTCAAATTTGTTAGTTTCAAAGACTAAAGTAGCTACAATAAAAAAACCGTCGCTCCCTAGACTTGAGCTATGCGGCTCAACATTATTGGCAGAATTAGTAAGTAGCACACTAAGTAAATTTGAACCAAGAAATTATGATTTGTATCTATGGTCCGACTCCACGATAGTATTGGCGTGGCTCAAAAAGCCTCCCTGTAATTGGAAGACCTTTGTGGCTAACAGAGTAGCGAGTATTCTAGAAATGGTAGGAAATAGGAATTGGACGCACGTCGTTTCGAATCAAAATCCTGCTGATCTAGCAACCCGACTCCTGACTCCTGCGGATCTGGAGGGCAATAATTTATGGTGGCATGGTTCTGATTGGCTTGTTAAAGACAAATCTATGTGGCCCATGTCAACCCAACACTATGAAACGAGAGAAGAAGAAAAACAGGTCCAGGTTCATGTTGCTAGATCGAAGAAAAGGTTAAACATTAAAAGGTCTAAAAATTAATGAACAATACATAAAACATCAGCACATTAGAAGTTGCAATCTAAATGTTTCACCACTAGAAAAAAAGTAACCCCTCGATCAAAAAGACTGATGTTAAACCGTTTGATATTTTTGAAAGATTTTCTTCGCTCTTAATGGCCATCTATGTATTGGCTTACATCTTTAGATTCTTTCATCGCTCAAAGAAGGTAGGATCTAGTGGCTCCAAAGGAATGAGGCTATCAGCTGAAGAACTTACCTTTGCCAGAAATCGTCTTTTCTTTCTACCACAAGTTCGACATTTTCCTGAGGAAATGAAATGCCTCACACAAAAGAAGAAGCTACCATCTAGTAGTCCTTTATTGACATTAACTCCTTTTTTGGACAAAAATGGCATACTTAGGGCAAATGGGCGGCTTGGTTCCACTACCACTATAAGTTACAGTGAAAGACACCCTATTATACTCGCATATAATAGTAAACTGGCGTTTTTGTATGCAGATGTTATCCACAAAATGGTCTTGCATGGTGGACTTAGATTACTATTAAACACTATAAGACTTGAATGCTGGATACTTAAAGCAAAGAACTTAGTTAAGTTCTATATAAGAAATTGTAAGGAGTGTGTCCTATATAACAAGAAGTTCCAAGGAAAGATAATGGCTCCTCTGCCTGAATAGCGAACTCGATTCAATCGCCCGTTTACTAATACGGGTGTTGACTTCGCTGGACCGTTTGAGTTGAAAAGTTTCGCTGGAAGGTATTGTCGTATCACCAAAGGGTACGTATGTCTCTTTGTATGCTTCGCTACAAAGGCCATACATTTAGAAGCGGTTTCAGATTTGTCCACACCAGCATTTATGGCAGCGTTAGCTCGCTTTGTGTCTCGCGGAGGTTGTCCAATTCAAATTTTCTCCGACAATGGCAGAAACTTTGTAGGCGCTGCCAGGCAAATTGATGCGAATTTTCTAGCCTTAATCAAAGAAGTCAGAGAAGATGTTATAGCAAAATATGGTTATCAGAAACTTTCGTGGCACTTTATCCCCGCCGCTGCGCCTCATATGGGAGGACTATGGGCGGGAGTTAAACGTTTTAAGAAGCACTTAAAGAAGGTTAGCGGTCAAATAAAGCATACGTTTGAAGAATTCTCGACTATACTTGCTACCATTGAGGCTTGCCTCAATTCTAGACCATTGGCAGCTCTCTCGGACGAAGTTGAAGATTTATCTGCCCTTACTCCTGGGCATTTTCTACTAGGTGCCCCGATTTTAATCCCAGCGGAGCCAGAAGAAGTGGCTCATATCGACAGTATTTTGAATCGTTGGCGTAAACTTAAGGCCCTCCAGCATGAGTTTTGCCGTCGATGGAAAGAGGAATACCTTAGGGAACTTAATAAACGTAATAAATGGAAATGTCCTCAAGATGACGTACGAGTAAATGACTTAGTTGTTATTAAAAATGAGCCATTACATCCCAATGAGTGGCGTCTAGGCAGAGTAATTAAGGTATTCCGTGGCTCGGATGACCGAGTAAGAGTTGCGGAGCTTAAGACACAAAATGGTCAAATTACCAGGCCCGTTCACAAGATGGTCCTACTACCTAGCGATTCTTCAAACAAAGATAAAATTCTTACCACTAAACTACTATTTCATGTCTTCATTTCATCCTTCTCATACAACAGCTAATTCCTTCTTTCTATTCCCAGTAATAGATGTCCAATTTCAACGAACCGTATCCCTGTCCAATATGCACCAAATTCCATGCTATACGGGACTGCACCCGTTTCTTAGCGATGGATATATGTAGGTCGTCGACGTTTGAAGGTTGACCAACTGCGCTTATGCGTAAATTGCCTGGCACAATCCCACCAACGCAATGACTGTCTCACGGAATCACGGTGCACAAGATGTCGCAGTGACCATAATTCTCTTTTGCATCCAGTCGCTCCTGGAAATATATGGTTCCCAATGAAAGCGTTAGTTCGCCTATATCCTGACGATACCAGCTACAACAAAACTATCAGATTGGTCATTGATCCAACTCGTAAACTTCTGCTATCACTCTAGATGCCGCTGAACAATATAAATGAGAGATACGCAGACTCTACACATTGCCGCCTACGTCATCGTATGTTCGACCGTGACCACGTATCTGTCCGCTGCGTCATCGAGGATACTAGATTTGCCGAAACTCCAAAGGCTCCCTTGGACACCCATTGGACGAGAGACCATCCAGTTTTTAAGTCGACTCTGGCCGATCCACGCTGGCATATACCATTCCCATACAACTTGGTCCTTGGATCGGAAGTAGGTTCACAGGTATTCAAGGGCAACGTCATTGGTCATGCCGGTCAGGTATTGATCCATCACACAGCATTTGAGCCAGTGTTCTTTGGAGAAGGTCAACGTGAGCAAAAACCCAGCAAAGAGAAACAGGACAAATGAAGAGAGGATAAGTCGTTAAGTAGCCCGTAAGTTCTGTGGTCCTATGATTTATGAATTACAATTAAGTTTTGTTTTATTGCTTATTGATCTCATACCTGAAGTAAAAATTAAAGTAAATTTGTTCAACATAGCATAACTTAATTAAAGTTCCCTTTTTCTTAAAGCACATACAACTTAAAATTATCTTGTAAAGAACATATACTTAAAACATACTTATAGTTGTCTTAACATGCCATTAACTCAAATATAACTTAAAGTTCTAAATTTGAATTCATATTATTGAACTTTATGTTTTTTCTATTTAATTTTTTATACATAACAACTACCTGGTAAGGATGCACATACATATGTGCATGGGCGGCGGTATGGTAGCGCGAGCTACCTTTTATAAACTTAACGTGTCTTTATTTACAATTTGATCGGTGGCCATGCGTAATCATTTTACGCATAAATTTGTGGCCACATTAATTATGCCGGCGTCACATAATTGGTGAACCGACAGAGTAATCTGGTTTTAAAAAGAACATTGACTTGTAGCACTCACTCTCTCAAAAGTTCTTAAAAGTAAAAGCACAACAAGTGGTCGCTCCGTACCGTTGCCCAACCAACAAAACAGAAGTGAAGTGAAAAGAAATTTGGTTTATTGTTTATAAATAAGAAAAGAAATGGTCTAAACTGTATTAAATATAAATAAACTGAATCTAAACTTAAATAAACAAAATGTAGGTGGTAATTATTTCTACTGTTGGCCCAAGAACCAGAAGGTTAAATAAATCTGAAAACAACAACTAATATTTTTCATCAAACCATACTAAAGGGAAAACAAATTGGTGAGATAGACATGTATTTTATTTTACGACTCTTATTTTAAGTATGTATGTAAACAAAAAATTGTCTTATTTCCGAATACAAAAACAAAAATACTTATCCCACTTAAGATAATATGTCAAAAGAACAATTTTGTAATTTTAAGTTTTTCACAAAGAGACT